>NC_133619.1:515180100-515337600 GCF_048593235.1 Sminthopsis crassicaudata
CTTTTATATCTATTCTCCTCTTCATTCACTTAAGTGTTACCTCATTTTATGCCCCTATTAATGTCCTAGTCCTCCTAAGGACTCCATTCCTTCAGACTCTCTTCTCTCCAATCTAACCTGCATACAACTACCAAGTTGACACATATCTAAAGTAATATTTTGACCATATCATCCTCTTACTCAAAAATTGTCAGTCTTCTTATTGTTTTTTGGCATAAAATACAAACTCCATCATTTAGAATTTTAAAAACTTTGCCATCAGTCTCCAATCTATTTTTTTCAGACCAAATTGGCTTATACATTATACTTTTTAAATGAAAACGGTCTATTTTTATTCTCCAGGCATGTCATTCCATTTTTTACTGCCATGCTTTTGAAAGTCTGTCCCTAATATCTAGAATGCTCTCTTTCTTCACCCTGCATCCAGTGGTTAGTGCCCTTTCCTCTTGCAATTATTTTAATAATATTTTGGTTTTACCCTATATCCCAGTGGTTCCTCTCCCCCCACTTGTAAATTTAAATTTCTAGAAAATTGGAATCTTTTTATTTTTTTATCTTTTGTATATATACAGCCTCAAACACAGTCCTTTGCATATATTCTGTAATTAATAAATGTTTGGCGAATTGAATTGAGTTGCAATCTTAATATATAGTACTGTTCTCTTTTCCTTCCCTTCTGTTTTTTAAAAATAATCTCTACCCTTCCATAACCATATTCCAGCCATTCCATCCCAACCAACACTCATAGTTATACCCATGAAGCCATATTTACTTTCTTGTGTTAGGATTTCTAGTTCAACTTTTTTTTTTTTTTTTTTTTTTTGTTATCCACCTTTTATGAATTTATGTAGAGACAACTGAAGCTGTATATTCTACTACTGGTTCTTTCCTTGAATTTTGTCTCCTGTGGATTTCTGAGAGTTTGTCATTGCTCTGCCCATTTCGCATTCTATTCTTTCTGGTTCCCAGCTTGATAGAAAGATGATTTTCCCCCCTTTTCCTCTTTTTTTAAACTTCACTTTAAAAGTCCTCTTGATTAGACTTACATGAACTGATGCTGAGTAAAATGAGCAGAACTAGGGGATCATTATACACTTCAACAATGATACTGTATGAGGATGTATTCTGATGGAAGTGGATATCTTCAACATAGAGAAGAGCTAATCCAATTTCAATTGACCAATGATGGACAGAATCAGCCACACCTGGAAAAGGAACACTGGGAAATGAGTGTAAACTGTGAGCATTGGTTTGTTTTTTTTTTTTGGTTTGTTTGTTTTGTTTTTCTTCCCAGATTATTTTTACCTTCTGAATACAATTCTTCCTTTTCTACAACAACAATAACAAAATTCTGTTCTGCACATATATATTATACCTAGGATATACTATAAGATATTTAATATGTATGGGAATGCCTGCCATCTAGGGGAGGTGTGGAGGGAAGGAGGGGAAAAACTCGGAACAGAAGGGAGTACAAGGGATAATGTTGTAAAAAAATTTTTTTTTACCTATGCATACGTACTGTCAAAGAAAATGTTATAATTATAAAAATTAATAAAAAAGAAAAAAGTCCCCTTGATTAGACTTTCAATCTAAACAATGAGTCTACATTTCCTGTTTTTTCTTCATGTATATATATATATGTTTTAAAATTTATTTTATTTGAAAAAAGAATAAGAAAAAAAGAAAAACAGAAAAGAAATACAAAACAAAATAAAGCAAAACAAAAGAAGACATTGTCATATGCCCAGCAGAACATCAAGGAGGATTCAAAATATGTAACAACAAATTATCAGATCAAGGAAAAAAAATATATATACACACACACACATATATATATATACATATATATATATATATTAGGAGAAGAAATTATATTCATGAATGTCCATTTTTCTTATAAATTGTTATTTGGTTCTCTACTGTGCACCTTATTTACTTTATTCTTTATCTCCATTTCATACCCTACCCCCAAGCAAGCTAAGAAAAGATACATATATATGCATAACATACACTTTCCTATCCTTGCTGCCTCTTTAATTAAATTCTACTCCATAACTTGTCTTGCTATTATTTAATTCCCTTCTACCCTTGATCCCTCCCTTGTCTTCTTCCCTCATCCTTTGCTTTCCCATCCTCCCATCCCTCCCTCCTTATTTCTTTGTAGATTTTAGAAGATGTTATACTCTTCATATCCTATTGAACCCATTCTTGATATGAGTAGGTTTTCAGATGAGTCCTCTTCCCTCTTCAGATGCCTCTATGTCTTTTCTTCCTCTGTACCTCATTTGTATAACTTGATTACCATTTTTACCTTGAATCTGCCAATCTTTCTTTTGAACTATTCTATTGTTTATGTGTACCTTAAACCTATAGTATACATTTTCCCATGTAAAAAAAATAAACAATTTGTCCTTGGTTAAACTGTTTGTCCATATTAAGTTCCTTAAAACTGATCTTTCATATTGACTCTTATATATTAAATTTTCTGTTAAATTTGGGCTTAGTTGATAGAAAGTCCTGAAAATCTGCAAGTTTGTTGAATGTCCATTTTTTTCTCATTTAAAATTATACATAATTTTGCTGGATATGATATTTTGACCGCAAACTTAGTTCTTTTGATTATCTATAGATATGATTCTAGGACTTGTGGTCTTTTATTATAGTTGCTGATAAGTCTTGTAAAATTCTAATTGTAAGTCCAGCTTATTTGAATTTTTTTCCATGTTTCTTTCAAAATTTTCTTGTTTTTTTTTTTCTTCCAAAATTTGACAATAATATTCCTATGCATTTTCCACAAAGGATCTCTTTGAGGTGGTGATTAGTAGATTTATTTTTTTTTTTTCCCTATTTCTACTTTCCTATCACTCCAGGACAATTTTCTTGGATTATTTCCTGCATTAGTGTGTCAAGATTCTCTTTTTGGTCACAACATTCTGGCAGTACAATTATTCTTATGTTTTCTCTTCTTGATCTATTCTCCAGATATATCATTTTTCTTATAAGATGTTTTATTTTCATTTTCTTTTTAATCTGTTTTGTTTTTCTTGGTCTTTCCTAGCTTTACTGGCTTCCTCTTGCCCAAATCTAATTTTAAAAACATTTTTTTCATCTTTGAGACTCTGTACCTCTTTTTCTAGTTGGTTAATTTTTTAAAAATAAGCTTCTTGTTTTTCTTGGATGTTTTTTAATTTTATTTTTAATTTTTTAGTTTTTCTGGGCAGGGAGCCATTTCATATTACTCTTTGGGGCAGAAGTTTTTTTTTTTTTTTTTTTTTTTTTTTTAATAAAGTGTCCTCCTCTGGAGATGAAGCCCAGTCTTCTCTGTTCCCATAATATATTTCGGTGTTTGGTTTCTTCTTTGTCAATTCATTTTTTAAAAATAAGAGATATTAATTAAGATGTAAGCACTTTTAATAGTGGAATGGGGGATGGTGTCTCAAATTTTCCTTCAGCTCTCCACTCTGACCTGGAACTCCAAACCAAGAGCTCCACCTTCCTGCAAATGTCCATAGCCAGCAGTGTCCCTGCCCTACTGCCTCTGCACTCACCAGGTGCTGGTTCCTTCTTGGGCCTGGCATTCCAAATCAGTCGAGTTTCCCTCAGTCTTCAGGGACTCAAATCTCAGCTCTACAAATAGTCCAGCCTACAAATAGGTGAAAGTCTCTGGTTCCTTCGGAGGCTCCAGCTATACCCAGCTAGCTGGAGGCTTCCCCACTTGATGCTTCAGCAGAGCTACCCCTGAGATATTTGCACTTTACTTAGGTTAATTCCACCCCAGGGTCTTCCTTCAGAGCTCTGGTTGTACCTGGAGGATCCTTGTTCTGCCCCAAGTCTTCTTCTTGATTTTTCGCCTATGTTCACCCTGAGGTGCCAACTTGTTCCATTTGTGAGGGAAATATGGAGGGCTTGAAATTTAATAACTTACTTCACTGTCTTCCCAGAATCCTCTCACAATTCCTTTATTATAAGAAATCAAACATCCTCTCAAGCAGCAGCTCAATCACCAAACTTATCTTTGTTTTCTAAAGCTTTTGCCATAACACAAAGATCAACTAGTTGCTGGCCCAATACTTTTTAATTTTCAATAATGCTTTCTAGATCCCTTTGAATGGTATCATTTGTGATCCATGAATCAGCAGAAGGGAATAGTAATAATCTGCTCTGTTGGATACTATGAGACTTTCTATAACTTCTTAAATAATAATAATAATAATAATAATAATAATAATAGTTATCATTTATATGGTGTTTTAAATTTTGCTTTTTACATGTTATTTCATTTAATTCTCACAACAAGACCTGGGAGACAGATACTATTATTACTGCTATTTTATAGAGAAGGAAATTAAGACCAAGAGAAGTTAAGGACTTGCCTAGGATGCATGATATAGCCAAGTCTGAAACAGCATTCAAACCCTAGCTAATAAGTTTCTGGGGCAGAATCCAAATTCAGATCTTCCTGACTCTTAAGTGCAAACTCTACTACACCATCTAGCTGCCTGATCTAGGATTAGAGGAATGGAAAACAGCTTCTTTCTTGCTATGGACCAGAAATCACTATGTACCACTGCTCCCCCTGTCTTTTTCTGCCCTTAGTAGATGCCCTTTCACTTGAGGGACATGCACTTTCATTGCATCATTCTTTGGAGGAAAAGTAGCTCTTCAAATGAAATCCAACTTCTTATAGAATCAAATTGGCCTTCTAGAGGCAGGAGAGCCTTGTATTTGTTACTTCTAGTAACAGTGGTCTTTGTTCTCAACAGTTTCCCCATCTCCTCCAAATTGAGAGTGCCACCATCTATCCAGTGATTCTGGATTGCAACCTTGGAGTACCTTGTTTTCCATCTCAGAGTTTTCACTCTTCTTCACAACCCATATGTAATTAGTTTTGATGGACAGAGCACTAAACATGGAATCAAGAATATCTGAGTTCAAATCTAGTCTCAATTTACCAGTTGTGTGATGTTGGACAAGTCACTTAATCTCTCCTTGCCTTGGTTTTTAATCTATAAAATTTATCTATAAAATAAGGTAATAATAGCATCTGTCTCCTGATAAAATGAAATAATGTTTGCAAATATTATAGTGTTATATAAATGCTATTCTTGTTCTTGTTATTATTATTAATTATATAACTACAAAGTCCTCTCTTTTGTAAGCATTTAAGAGACATTTAAATTATTTATCATCTGGGTTCCAGCCTACTTTTCCAGATTTATTACATAAATTAATATTCTCTTCGAACTCTATGTTCCAGTCAAACAGTACAATTTATTTTAAACCTTTCCATAACATATCACACCCCGTCTCTGAGAACTTTCACAGGATGCCTCCTATCCCTAGAATAATCTTATTCCCCAACTTCATCCCTGACAATTCCCTCTCTTCAAATTTCCAATGTGACCACCTACATGGAACCTTCCTGCATTTCCTCATTCCCATCCCTCTATCTGTTAATGTTCCTTCAAATATTCTTATATCTTGTATATCATTTGAATCTACTTGAACATTTGTTGTTCCCTTCCAGTAGAATGTAAGTTCTTTTGGGGTAGGGACTGCTTCATTTTGTCCTTATGTCCCTACCTTAGCACAATATCTGGCATGTAATCAATGCTTAATAAATGCTTATTGATTTGTTGATAATTCTAGAATGAATTCATTCAATAAATAGTTATCAAAATTATTGTTTTGCTGAGTTCTAAGAGGAAGTGAGGCAGGTTCAAAGAATTTCTGATCCTTCTCTCTAAGAAGCTCACAGTCTAATAGAGTGGAAAGGTCATGGATACAGATACCTATAACCCAAAGCAGAGAAGAGTCAGATCTTCCTCTCATGGAGTACTGTCCAGCCCCTGTTGCTCCTGTCCTCTGAGGGAAGGTGGCAAAGGGCCAAACTGAGTCATCTCCTATATGTACCAGCACAAGACATCTCCTGTTGCCAGTCTGATCTTCCAACCTCTGGTCCAAAGAGGAGCAAATTTCCCTTTGACCTCAGGTCTTCCATCTCCTGCTATGCCTGTCCCATGAGCAAAGAAGAAGAAGAAAATTGGTGGGAATGGGACTTCTTCCTCCTGCTGTGCGGGGTTGACTTCCATCTCCTGTTGCTATATTTCCTGTCTATTCTGCAGCCTTCAGGGGGAAGAGAAGTAGTGAAATGAGCCTTCCCATATGACTGTGTGCCTTCCATCTCATGCTGTGCTTCTCTCTAGCCTGATTTCCAATCTCCTTTGGAAAAATATGCCTTCTACTCAGGGATGAACATTCTCATATATCATCATATTCTATACATCCCAGTTATTTGGAACTCCTGTAGGTCATCATCCAAATCCCATTCCCCTTTCCTACCACCTGATTCATTTTCCTCTACCTTCCATCCCAAAGTCCCACCTAAACACCACCGTCCCTGTCTACTGTGCTCTCTGGAATGCCAGCTCCATAGGCAATAAATTTTCCTTCATTCTACATCATCTTCTCTCCTATTCCTTCCATCTTCTAGCAGTTACTGAAATCTGGCTCCAACTAAAGACACAGCCTCCTTGATCACCTTTTTCAATATTGGCTGCACTTTTACTCATTCCCCCTCAGCTCATTGGTTGAGGTGGGGGTATTGGAATATTCCTGGCTCCTCATTACTATTTCCCGGTTTTTTCCTTAATTCCCTTAATCATTCATCTATCCTCCTTTGAGGTACAAGGTATTCATCCCTATCACCCAATCATACTATTCATATCTACCACCCAATCAATATCCTGGGACTTGTTTTCTTTATTCCTCCAGGTCATTCTCCTTCCTACCTCAATGAGTTCACAAGTCTTCTCTCTTCCCCAACGCCTGCCCTCATATTAGGGAATTTCAGTATGTATTGAATATTCAATATATATATTGAGTCCACCTCAAACATTCTAATCACTCAGTTCCTCAACCCATTTCCTATGGCCTACTCCTCCACTCCATCTCAGACACTGAGATAGACTTACCCTTGATCTTGTTATCATAACAAATGTACCACCTCTAAATCCGTCTTAATTCTAGTGTTTATTTTCTTTTTATCCTTTATATAGGTTTTTATACATAATTGTTTGCTTGTTGTCACCTTTAAATTTTGAGTTCCTTAAGGACAGAGATTGCTTTTTGCCTGTTTTTGTATCTCCAGTGTTTAGTACAGTGCCTGGTACAAAGTAGATGCTTGTTATTTTGATTGATTAATTGAGGAGCAGTAAGGAAATTGGTGTCATGGATCACAGAATACTTGGAGGAGAGGAAGATGTAAACGACAGCTGGGCCTGGAATCAAGAAGACCCGAGTTCAAATCCAACCTCAGATATTTACTAATTGTGTGTTTCTGTGCAAGTTATTTAACTTTAGTTTGGAGGAGGAAATGGCAAACTACTCCCAGGATCTTTGTGAAGAAAACAATATGATCCATGAGGTCATGGAGATTTGGAGATAACTGAACAACAACAACAATAAAGAAGGTATAAGAAGACTAAAATGGTGGGAAAGGGTAGGTTGTAAAGAGCTTTGAATGCCAAATAGAAGATTTCATATTTGTTTTTGGAGTAACAGGGAACCACTGAAATGGACTGAGGTAGTGACATGGTTAAAATTACAATTTAAGAAGTCTAATTTGACAGCTGAGCAGAGGATGGACTGGAGTGGAGAGGCTTAAGAAAGTAGGAACAATCAGCAGAATATTTTAAAAATCCAATATTGAGGTTCTGAGAGCTTGTGCCAGGGTGGTGGCAATGTCAGAGAGAATGGGGACCTACATATACATACATATATATATATATATATATATATATATATATATATATATATATATAAATTGACAGGGTTGGCAAAATATTGGATATGGAGAATGAGAAAGACTGAAGTGTTGAGGATGACACCTTGGTTGTGAGCCTGTGTGACTGGGAGGATGCTGGTGACCTCCATAATAATGGAGAAATTATGAAGAGAGAAGGGCTTGAGGGGAAAGATAATGGGTTCATTTTGGAACACATGGAGTTTAAAATGCCTTCAAGTCATCTGGTTTGGGATGCCCAATAGGTAGTTGGCAATGCATGTTTGGAGATTAGGAGGTTGTTTGGATTGGATAAGTAGATCTGAGAATCATCAAATTCAAGTTTTCTGCTCTAAGTCTCTTTCTCTTTTCCCTATGCCATACTGATTCTTAGGGAAAGCTTCCTGGGAGGTGTGAAATTGGCCTGAACTGCAAAGGCTCCAGTGGAAGGGAAGGGCATTTCAGCAGATGAAGAGTTATGGCTAGAGGAGCAAAGGTTGACACAGGGTGAGTGTCTGTGGGGAGCAATGGACAGACTAGTATGGTAGTATCTTGGTGCTCTCTAGCACAGTTATTGGTCCCAGTGTTGTGGAAAGTTATATTTTCCTATCTTATATCTTGCCTCAGGGCAAGAACCACACGCTCTTTCCTTAGTGCTCAGTGAATGACTGTCCATCCCAGAAGTCATATGAGGTAATGTTGCTCCTAGCCCCCTCTAAATTGTTTTTCACTTATGTCTCCAGCAGTGAGAACTGGTTTTCCCTGATTCATCCATCTCTATTATCTCTTGTGACGTATGGCACAAGAGAAAGAATTAGCCTAGTCTGTGGCTAGGGTTAGGGTCAAGGATCAATGGGGTCCCCTCCCCATTTGAGGAAGTACCTATGCCAGTCATGCTCACTTCTAATCAGGCTCCACCTTCAATCCCTTGGACTATAATCCACCTCTTCTTCACCTGTCTTTTCATAGTGGAGATGCTCCACCCTTTTGACCCTGACTCTCTGGACTACTTTTCTCCCTCAGCCTTCTTTTATATGTTGCCTTTCCCCATGAGAATGTAAGCTGCTTGAGGACAAGGACAGTTTTCTATTTTATTCATATTCCCAGCCCTTAGCTTAGTGCCTAATTAAGTGCTCAAGAAGAGTTCTTTCTATCTCTGTAGTTATCTATCTTTATCTTAGGTACTCTGTCTAGGATCAGGATCATCCTAGAGCTGAGGTCAATGATCTGGGATCAGGGCTCATTCATTCTAAATCTCTTTTATGGCTTAGTCTAGAACTGCAGCTCAGTCTGGAATCACTGTTGGAGCTCAGTTTAGAGTCAGGTTTAGTCTGAGGTCACATTTGGGGTTCAGTCTGGGACTGAGGTCAAGTTGAGGCTTGTTCTGGGGTTAGGGGTTGGGGTTAGTGCTTAGAATAAGGTCAAAGCTATAGCCAGTCTAGGACTGGGATTTAGACCAAAGCTAACTTACACCCTATGATTAAACCCTTAACCAAACCACAGAACACACGTCCAGCTCAATGCCATTCCCATAGTGAGCATGGCCTGGGGAGGCTGCCCTGTGGGCTGTGAGGACATTCTCTCTCCTTTCTCCTTCCAAGTCTTTGTATTCACAGACTTGTGTGGCTCCTGGGAATGCCTGCACAATGACACATTTGCCTCTGCCTCTCTTGGAGTTGGCCAGCTCATTGTCTTTTTTTGACTGTGCTAGAGATTTGGGTGATTCAAGGCACTGGCACAGTCATTTATCTCTGAGCTCATTCTGACCAGACCAATTCTCAATATTTCCCAGGCCTGACAAGGGGAATCACATAGCTGGGTCCCTGACAGGGCCTGGAGATTTAAGGCAGACTCTTGAAGAGCGATGATGGAGCTTGACTATTTCCTTGATTTCATTCCCCTTTTCCCCAATCAATATGAGCCTGGATTGGGAGTTAGGAAATCTGAGTCCTCAACTTGAATTTACCAATAGCTTGCTATGTGGCTTTGACTGAAGTGCTTCCCTTCCCTGGATTACATTTTTCCCATCTGTGAAAAGAAGGGTTTGGATTAAATAGCCTTTAAAGTACCTCCTAGCTCTGACACAATGTCCTAAGATCCTAACCTAGTCTAACATTTTTATACTGTGAGGTCCCTCTCAGCTTCAATATTTTATACTCAAATATCCCTTCCATATAGGATGGAAGACACAAATGGCCCAGGTGTAAGTTGAATATAAAGAGATAATATCTTTTTTTTTTTTTTTTAACATTGCCTTTTTTTATCATAGTTTTTTATTTACCAGATATGTGCATAGGTAATTTTCCAGCATTGACAATTGCAAAACCTTTTGTTCCAACTTTTCCCCTCCTTCCCCCCGCCCCTTCCCCCCAGATGGCAAGTTGACCAATCCATGTTAAATATGTTAAAGTATAAATTAAATACAATATATGTATACATGCCCAAACAGTTGTTTTGCTGTACAAAAAGAATCGGACTTTGAAATAATGTACAATTAGCCTGTGAAGGAAATAAAAAATGCAGGCAGACAAAGATAGAGGGATTGGGAATTCTATGTAGTGGTTCATAGTCTAGATAATATCTTTTTAAAAAATAAAATTAAGGGATGAAATAGTAATGTACTGGGAGAATGGGAAAGAGAGGAGTGGAAGGAAGTAAATTATCTACCATCAAGGAAGCAAGAAAAAGCTTTTACAATGAAGGGGAAGAAAGAGAGGGAAATAGGGAGGGATTGAACCTTATTCTCATCAGAATTGACTCAAAGAGTCAATATATATCAATATGGGTATAGAAATCTCTCCTGCCCTGCAGGAAAGTAGGAGGGGATGGAGATCTGAGAACAAGGTGACAGAAGATTTACTGTAACAGGTTTGTGAAGGAAATATTTTTGTAGGATTGTGATGAAATATGTTTCTTTCCCATTGCATATATAGCCCTTAATGGGAGAGATAGAAGGAAAATGAGAATGGGAGAAGAGAAAAAGGAGAAAGGCAAAAAGAAGAACAAACTGAGGAAAAGAAGAGGGGAGAAAGAGGAGGCAGAGAGGAAAAATAGATGTATAGAAAAATTCCATTCAACTCAACAAACATTAAGCATCTCGTATATAAGACACTGTGATAAGTCCTTAAGATAGAAAGATAAAGTACTACAAAGAAAAAAAAATAAAACCATCTTGTCCTCAAAAAACTTACATTCTACTGGGGGAATAGAACATGTGCAGAGATAAATATAATTTAAAGAATAATAAGAAGAGAAAGAATACTAATACTTGAAAGAGGAAGAGAAATGAAGGAAGGTTTCACAGAGATGATACCCTGAAGGAAATTGGAGGACAATGAACTTGACCTCAATTCATATGGGAAAATTCTAGAATAGATGGGATATGTTAGAGGAGATAATGAGAGAGCTAATAAATATCTTGCTAAGAGGAGGTGATTGATGGCAAAGATTACCATGATTTGATCAAGATCAGGTTACATTTAAATAACCTTATTTCCTTTTTAATTAAAAAAACAGGATTATTAAAATTATACAGCAGGGGAATGATGTTGATGAAGTTTGCCTAGATTTTTAGAAAAGCTTTTAATAATGTATTGCATTATACTTGGATTATAGGGAGTCAAGGGCTTGATTTGAAGTCAGGAAAATTTACGTTTAAATCTGGCTTTAGATAGTTACTAGCTGTATGACCCTCAGCAAGTATTTTTATCTGTCTTAGTTTCCTCATCTATAAAATGATGGTGACAATAATACTTGTCTATAAGGACTGTTGTGAAGAGGAAATAGATATTTATAAAGTGATTTTTAAATATTAAAATGCTATATAAAGTGAGCTATTTGTTATTATTGTGACCAATTATTGTAAACAATCAGATGGATATGAAATTGATTGAATGGTCAGACACAAAGAATTGCTGTTAATGATTCACTATCAGCTTGGCCAGAAGTCTTCTGCTAGGTTCTCTGCTATTTATCATTTTCATCAATTGTTTGGATAAAAGCACAGATTAAAGGCTTGCCATCTTTGCTGATGACTCAAGACTTGGAGAAATATGTAGCAAATAGAATAACAGAGTTAGGATACAAAGAAATCTTGGGGAGGCTGAAATGTCTTGCACACTTTTTATTTTGAATGCAAGAACTGTTTTTATTTTAATTATATAAATATGTAAGATCATTAATTATATAACTATATAAGATTAAAAATTGTAACTTTGTTTATAATCATTCCATATATTTGGAATAGTAGCATAAACTTCTGCTAAAGCTATCTGATGTAGTTGTAGACTTATTCCAGATCATGAGGCCCAATTCCTAGATAGTTTAAAAATTAATAACTCTCCATAAGATTTTAGGACTATCATAACTGTGGGCTTAAGGACTATGCACACCCAAAGATATAATAATACAATTGGACAAACATTTTACAAACTTCTCATAGGTTAGAACCTCTCTTGGGACCCCAAAAGATGTGCCCTAACCCAAAGGCAATAAAGGAAAACAGATTGAGCTCTTCCCCTCCCCTCCATCCTTAAGGGAAAGTGTGGCTCCATTGGAGTTCTAAAAGTCCTAAAATTTTCATCTGCTCACCTTCAGTTAGAAACCAGACTGTCCTGAAGGAAAACTCCTCTGGGTCTCAACAATGAACAGGGAATTCCAATCAGAGGTCTGGACTCACCCTTCACTGAGACAAACAGACTAGCTTAAAAAAAAAAATTCCTCTCATTGAGGAAATGAGAGACCCTCTGTATTCTGTCCTGTTTGGGTCACATTTAAAATCTTAGGTTTAGTTTTCAGTAGCACAGTTCAAGAAGCACAGCTGGGGACAGTTAGATGGTTCAGTGAGTTCAAGTACACTTCTCAGGTGTGTGACACTGGACAAGACATATAGCTCCAATTGCCTAGGCAATTTTTTTTTTTAAAGGAGGGCAATCAATACAAAAATGGGCATTGAGTGTTTCATATGATAACTGGAGAAGTGTTTAGCCTGGGACACAGTCTCAGGTGGTACAGTCCCAGAGATTTGCCTTTCCTGAGTTAAGAGTCTGTAAGGATCCAGATTTGAGATGGAATACTTTCCTCTTTTTAACTGGTGGACCTCACTTGCCTTTTCCCTGCTCCCTAGCTTGTGATATTGTGTCAAAAAAATGCAGCACAGGAAATGAGCGACTCTGATCTTTGTATGAGTGGAAGTGCTGGAGGTGATTTGTTGTGAGACTCTGTGGGAGAGCATACTGCTGGGTGCACAAGGTTATTGTTTTTGGTCGTGTGTTTAAGTAAATGTCTTGCTATTTATTTATTGTGCTCTCTGTGCTTATAAAAGAACATTGGTAGATGCTGGCCCCCAAAATGCCTCAAATTCAAAAAGGCAGCTTTCAGGGGGACTGCAATTCAACAAGTAACAAATATTTGTCCAGCATTTATTGTGTGTGATTCAGGAGGCGAGTGTTGAAGATAGAAATTTTTTTAAAAAAAAGTAACAATTGTTGTTTGCTTGTATTTTGTTTTCTTTCTTTTTTCCCTTTTGATTTGATTTTTCTTGTGCAGCATAATTGTGAAAATATGTATTGAAGAATCACACATGTTTAACATATATTAGATTACTTGTCATCTAGGGGAGAAGGTGGGGAACGGAAGGAGAAAAACTTTTGGAATACCAAGGTTTTTTTTTGGAGTGAATGTTGAAAACTATCTACGCATACGTTTAGAAAATAAAAAGCTTTAAAAAATAAAAAAAATGTTCCCCAAATTAAAAATGTAACACTCCCTGCTGTCAAAGGGAATATAAATTATAGTGGAGGAAGTGGAAAGGAGAAATGCATACATGAAGAAGTTAATAGAAAGTAATAATGATGTTGAATAGAAGAAAGTACTAAAAACTTGGGGGAAGTGTCAGAGGCAGAAAATATGTCATGTAGGTAGGTGGTAGTGCCTGAATTGTGTACAAATTCCCCTGAAGAAAAATAGATCTGGAAAGGTTGATTAGCTACAGATTGTAATGATCTTGAAATACTAGGCTGTTATTTGGTATTTGATGAGCAGCAATAGGGAGTTGCTGAAAGTGGTGGATTTGTTGATTAGTTGGTTTGTTTAAATAGGGGAGTGACAGTGGTCAAACCTATGCCCTAGAAGAATGGCTTTGGCTGCTATGTGGAGAGTGAATTAGACAGAGGAGAGACTTGGAAACAAAGAGATCAATTAGGCAGTTTTAAATAATAGTCACAATCAGTGGTCAAATCTTAGTGATACTACCTCCTGATACCTTTGGAATCTAAAGTAGTATAATGTAATGTGCTGGACTGGGAAGTTGGGAAGATCTGATTTTACATGCTACTTCTGTCATTTGCTAATTGTGTGACTTAACTTCTTCCAGCTTCAATTTCCTCATTTGTAAAATGAGGGTAATAATAATTAAAATATCTGCCTTAGGGGTTTATTGTGAGGCTCAAGAAATAATGCACATAAAGCACTTTGCAAACTTTATTCTACAAATGCCTATTATTGTTGTTATTTTCATTAGTAGTCAGTTATTAAGCACCTACTATGTTCCAGGCACTTTATTATGTGCTGAAATTATTGATGATGATGATGATGATGATAGTGATATAATTAGCCCTTCCGCATTGAAAGGGGTTAGAGGCACAGTTCCTCTACAATTTGAAAAATCTTCATAAAATGTATTAGCCCTCCTTTTGTGTTGGAGAAATCTGGATTATTATAATATTAGAAGAATACATATATTTTATACACTTCTGAGTTTCTAAACCATCTGCTAACTTTAATGTGTTGTCTGCAGGTTCTGCAAAACTCCCCCAAAATTCTTATTTAATTTCTTATGCTGACCATATGTCCAAAAACATATGTCCAAACCATTATTAAGAAAGTTGCAAAAGGAAATAAATTATTATAATTATCTGTCTAGTCCTTTCCATTCATGTTTCCATCTTCATCCCCACTAGCCTGGAGTATTGTAATATTTTGTTCTAGTTGTTGTTGTTGATATATTTTCTTTTTCCTTTTTTATTATAGCTTTTTATTGACAGAACATATGCATGGGTAATTTTTCAACATTGATCCTTGCAAAAACTTCTGTTCCAACTTTTCCCCTCCTTCCCTCCACCCCCCCCAGATGGCAAGCAGTCTCATACATGTTAAACATGTTAAAGTATATCTAAACTACAATATATGTGTACATATTTATACAGTTCTCTTGTTGCACAAGAAAAATTAGATTTAGAAAGGTAAAAATAACCTGGGAATAAAAACAAAGATGCAAGCAGTCCACATTCATTTCCCAGCATTCTTTCTCTGGATATAGCTGATCAATTAGAACTGATTTGGATCCTCTCATTGCTAAAGATAGCTACTTCCATCAGAATTGATCCTCATATAATGTTGTTGTTGAAGTATATAATCATCTCCTGGTTCTGCTCATTTCATTCAGCATCAGTTGATGTAAGTGTCTCCAGATCTTTCTGAAATCATCCTGCTGGTCATTTCTTACAGAACAATAATATTCCATAACATTCATATACCACAATTTACCCAACCATTCTCCAATTGATGGGCATCCATTCAATTTCCAGTTTCTAGCCACTACAAAAAGGGCTGCCACAAACATTTCTACAAACAATGTAGCAATGTCCCAGTTTTTTTGCATCTCCTCCAATATTCATATCATTTCCTGTCATCTTAGCCAGTCTGACAGGTTTGTAGTGGTATCTCAGAGTTGATTTAATTTGCATTTCTCTGATCAATAGTGATTTGGAACACTCTTTCATATGAGTAGAAATAGTTTCAATTTCATCATCTGAAAATTGTCTGTTCATATCTTTTGACCATTTATCAATTGGAGAATGGCCTGATTTCTTATAAATTAGAGTAAATTCTCTATATGTTTTGGAAATGAGGCCTTTATCAGAACCTTTAGCTATAAAAATGTTTTCCCAATTTATTGCTTCCCTTCTAATATTGCCTGCATTGGTTTTGTTTATACAAAAGCTTTTTAATTTGATATAATCAAAATTTTCTATTTTGTGATCTATAATGATCTCTAGTTTTTCTTTGGATACAAATTCCTTCCTCTTCCACAAGTCTGAGAAGTAAACTATCCTCTGTTTTTCTAATTTATTTATAATCTTGTTCTTTATGACTAAATCATGAACCCATTTTGATCTTATCTTGGTATAAGATGTTAAGTGTGGGTCCATGCCTAGTTTCTGCCATACTAATTTCCAGTTTTCCCAGCAGTTTTTGTCAAATAGTGAATTCTTATCCCAAAAGTTGGGATCTTTGGGTTTGTCAAACACTAGATTGCTATATTTCAGGTTTATTCTAGGGATTTGGAAGTAAAGTTAAAGGTAGAAAGACACCAGGGCCAAAGATGGTCGCTGGGCAGGCAGGAACCCCTACATGACCTATTCCACTGATCAACTACTCTCAATCAATACCAAATGGTTTTGGTGACTGCTACTTTATAATATAGTTTTAGATTAGTTATGGTTAGGCCACCTTCATTTGTTTTGTTTTGTTTTTTGTTTTTTGTTTTTTTTTCATTAGTTCCCTTGAAATTCTTGACCTTTTGTTCTTCCATATGAATTTTGTTGTTATTTTTTCTAGGTCATTAAAATAGTTTCTTGGGAGTCTGATTGGTATTGGTATTATAATGGTTTTGCTAGTTTCCTTGTGTCTGCCTTTTCCAACCTATCCTCCACAAGGCTGCCAAAATCACTTTTTAAGGCACAAACCTGACTGTATTGCTCTCATGGGAAGATTGTGATACATTACCATCATCACTGCCACTGAAACATGTCATAGTAGTGTGTTTGGGGAGGGAGGGTTTTCAGTTACTCAGTTATCTGCTGATGCTTCCTTTCTGCCCAAAGTGGAGCAGCTAGAAGATTCACCATTTGTTTTAATGATAATTTCATTCTTCAGAAGCTAGAGGAAGTGACAAAAGAAACTTCTATTTTAGACCATATTCTGACTGAGAAGGAAGAAGTGGTACTGGAGAAATGATAGGAACCTTGGTGGTCAGTGGTAATTACAAGAAACCACAATGATATTTTATCCAAAGGGCAAAGGAGAATTCCACAACAGTTGTTTATGTGTTACCAACAAAGAATCACACACAAAGCATTGTAAAAGGAATAATTAAAGAGATGCATAATCAGAAATAGAGATGGGCTGCCCTCCTCACCAACTCCCATTTCTCAACCTGTTTGTGACTTAGAGGGCTCCTAGTAGGCATGTAGAAGTCTTCCATTCAAATGTTTAAGCTTCAGTCTTGCTACTGCTCTTCAATTTGTCCCTTATACAGCTTTGTAGCTTTAGGTCTAGCAACTCTCAGCCAATTAGGTGTCTTCTTAAGTGGAAAAATTATTGAACCCACATAAGTGGAAGTGTAGTATAACAAAGAGTTGTGAAGAGGTCTAAAGGAATCCCCCAGCACCTTTAGTGAGCCCCCTTATTGTGGAGGACTTAATCTTTCATTTCTGGAATTTCTTCTGAGATTCCCTAACTGCCCTAACTGATGAGTGTTTCAACCAGTCCCAGCAATAATTTACACATACAACAATGTCTTCTTCTCCTTCTCCTTCTCTTTCCTCCTTCTTCACTTGCCCAGGGTCACACAGCTAGGAAGTATTAAGTGTCTGAGGTCAGATTTGAACTTGGATCCTCCTCACTTCAGGGCTGGTACACTTGCACTGTGCCATCTAACTACCCCCTTCTTGGAACTTCTACTATTCCCTCCACTATCTGCCTTCCAGTTCTGAAACTATAATTAAATCAGTAATGATATTGTTATTGAAAATAATAAGTCAATCTGTTTCCCTAAGTCTCCACTCCTAGTCCTAGGAATCTTTCTAAAATCAAATTTAACTTTTTTTTTTCTGGTATCAAGCATTTATTTTGTCTACTTTCCACTAAAAAAAAAAGGAAAAAGAAAATCCTTATAATAAAAAAGCAAATTCAGACTAAACAAATTCCATGTTGACCATGTTCAAAAATATGCGCATTTTAGTTCAACCTCTTTGATAAGAGATGGCTCACATTTTTCATTGTTGCTTCTCTGGAATCATTGCATTGATCAGAATTCTTAGATCTTTCAAAATTGTTTGGATTTTACAATAAACATAAATACTGATGTTACAATATAAAATTGTTCTCTTGATTCTGCTTTACTTCATTTTACATCAGTTTGCATACAAATTTCAGATTTCTCTGAAACTCTTTCTTATAGCTTAATATCATTTTCCATTACAGTAAAATATCATAATTTGTTCAGCCATTCTTTAAATTATGGGCATCTTCCTTATTTTTTTTAATATTACAAAAAGAGCTGCTATAAATACTTCTATAAATGATGAACAGGTAGATTTCAGAAAACCTGGAAAGACTTGTACAAACTGATGCAAAGTGAAATGAGAAGAACCAGGAAAACATTGCACATAGTATCAGCACCATTGTGTGATGATCGACTATGTTTGATTCAGTTTTTTTCTCAGCAACACACTGATCTAAAACAAGTAAAAAGGATACACAAAATGCTATCCATATCCAGATAAAGAACTGATCAATTCTGAATACAGATCAAAACATACTTTTTCCACTTTATTTTTTTCATGTTTTTTCTCCTTTTGATATGCTTCTTCTTTCATAAATGTGACTAATATAAAAATATGTTTTACATAAAAGTACATGTATAAAAAAAGAGATATAGAGGATAGGGAGAGAGAAAAATATGAAATTCAAAACCTTGTAAAATGAATATTAGAAATTGCCATGGCAAGTAATTAGGGAAAATACTATTAAGACAATAAATATTTTTATAAATATATGACTTTTTAAAAAAATCTTTTTGAGAGTATGCCCTCAATAAAATATATCACAGGGCATGCACAGTACAATAGCTTTTGAATGTAGTTTAAAATTGCTTTCTCAAGTGACTGGATACTGGGTGTGGTGTTGCACACCTGTAGAACTAGCTACTCTGGAGGTTGAAACTGAAAGGTCGCTTGAGCCCAGGAGTTCTGGGCTACAGTATGCTATGCTGATCAGGTGTCGGCACTAAGTTGGGCAGCAATATGGTGACCCTCTGGGAACCGGGGACCACCAAGTTGCCTAAGGAAGGGTGAACCGGCACAGGTTGGAAACGGAGCAGGCCAAAATGACTGGACTAGTTCACAATTTCACCAACAAATGTTAGTTTTCCTGAGGCTCCTCCAACAATAGTAATTTTCATTATTTTGCACAACTTTGTCAGTTTAGAGGGTATGAGAAAGAATCACTCCAGTATTCTTGCCAACTAGTTGCTTTAATTTGCATTTCTCTAATTATTTGTGCTTTGGAGCACTTTTTTTTTTTCCTCCAATATGGCTATTGATAATTTACATTTGAGAACTTCCTGCTTTTATTCTTACAAATTTCAATTAGTTCATTATGTATCTTGGAGACAGATATTTTTCAGAGAAAAGTTAATGTCAAGATTTTTTCTTATCAATTAACTTCCCCTTCTAATCTTAGCTGCATTAGATTTGTTCATGAAAAAACTTTTAAATTTTATTAAATCAGAATTGCACATATTTTCTTTGATCCTCTCTTTCCCCATCTTGGTCATAAAATTTTCCTTTCTCTGTAGATCTGAATCTGAAATGTAATTTTTTCCTTATTCTTTTAATTGTTCACCATGTAACTATTTACATTTAGTCACGTACCCATTTGAAGCTATATAGTGTGAGATACTGATCTCAACTTAATTTCTGCCAGATTTATGCTCAGTTTCCCCAGTAGTGTTTTCCCCAAAGTTTTTACTTTGGCAGCTAGTGCCTTTCAGTTTATCAAATACAAGGCTACTATATTCATTTGCTTTGATATGTTTGTATAACTAATCTATCCCACTGATAGATCTCTTTAATTTTTTTTTAAAGCATTAACAAATTGTATTGATTACTTCTTTGGAGTATAGAAATTTGGTACTGCAAGGCTCTTTTCCTTCCCATTTTACAAAAATTACCTTCCTTAAGATTCTTGAATTGTTGTTCTCCTAGATGAATTTTGTTACATTTTTGTGATTCTTTAATCTTTTAGGTAGTTTGATTGGTATGATTTGGGATACATAATTTAATGTAGGTAGTGTTTATCATTCTATCCTATTGTCTCAGCTTACCCATAAGAAATTAATATTTCTTCAATTATTTAGGTATGTTTTTATTTCCATGAATAGTGGTTTATAGTTGTAACCATATAATTCCTGTGGGAACCTTGGTAGACAGTTTCCCAAATATTTTATACATTCTGTAATTATTTTAAATGGATTTTCTTTCCCCCCTACTAAGTTTTATTAGTAATATACAAGAAGGCTGATGATTATATGCATTGTTTTTCAGTTGTTTCAGTCACGTCAAGCTCTTCATGACCTCATTTGGGGTTTTCTTGGCAAATACACTGAAGTGGTTGCCATTTCCTTCTTCAGCTCATTTTATAGATGAGAAAATGGAGACAAACAGGGTTGAATGATTTGTTCAGGATCACATAGTTCATAAGTGTTTGAGGCCAAATTTGAACTCAGGAAGATATATATTCTTAACTCTAGGACCAGTGCTCTATCTCCTGCATTGCTTAGCTGCTCCTGATGATTTATAGAGATTTCTTTTATATATGGTAGATACATAGCATAGTAAATAGATCGCAGGACCTGAGTCAAGAGGACCTAAGTTCAAATCTAGTCACAGACACTTATTAGCTGCATGACTTCTGGCAAGTCAATTAATTTTGTTTGTCTCTGTTTCCTCACCTGTAAAATGAAATGAAGAAGGAAATGGCAAACCAGGTTAGAGTCTTTGCCACAAAAAACCCAAATGAGGTTATGAAGAGTTGGACATGACTGATATATGACGAAATGATTGAACAACACCTGATTTTATATATGTCATAAAATAAAAATTATTAAACATTAATTTTATATATGATACATATAAAGTACATTTTTGAATATATTCTAAATAATACAATAAATACATTTACACATATATAAAGTGAAATAAAGTATTTGTTATATATGTATAAATGAATATATAATAACAAATAAGTAAAATATATTTAATATTCTACAACTTTGCTGTAATTATGCATTATTTCAATTAGGTTTTTAGTGAGTTAACTCTATAGGATTCTCTAAAGAAATAATTTTTTCATCTGCAAAATTAGTGCTTTTGTTTCCTCTTTGCCTATGTTTCTTCTCACCATTATTGGAGAGAATGATTTCTAAACTAGAATGTTTCTCTCTGATCACCTATTCCCCTATATGTTTTGGCACATAGGAATAAATAGGGTATGGTCCCATTTGACAGTCCTCAGCTCTGGTTAGTTCACATCTGAAATTTTGTGTTCAGTTCTAGGTGCCATAGTTTCAGAAAAACAGAGAAACATTGGAGAGGGTCCAAAGAATGGTGGGAAGCCAGAGAAATGAATGGTTTCAAGTTAATTTAATATGAGAATCCATTTCAGAACACAGAAATTTTTCATCTGGAGAAGCCTTGTGGTGGAATGGTGGAACCCATGATAGTTGTGTTTGAATATTTGAGGGGCTGTCAGTGGAAAAGGAACCAGATTTGTTCTCATTGGCCTCAGAGGGCAACACTAGGAACAATGAGTGGAAACTGGAAAGAGGAAATTTTGGATTTTGTGTCAGAAAAATGTCTTATAATGAGAGCTGTCTATTAGTGGAATGGAATATCTTAAGAGGTTATGAATTCTCCCTCCATGGAGGTGCATAGACAAAGACTAAATGACAATGTCTCTGGCATGTTGTAGAGGAGACTTTTTTTTGAGTCAGAGGTTAGATCAAATGCCATCCAGAATCTCATCTATATAATGTCACTGTGAGGAAAGATGGAGAGTTAACATGTTTGAGGTCTTCTTTGATTTCTTCCAACACCATAGAGTGTCATTGAAGCATCTTGTCTATTCATCTGTTATTCTTCATTTTTCATTTTCTTATCTTCTCTTCCTGTCCCATAGTTCCTTAACTTTTCCTTTAAAGTTGCTTGTAGATTATTTGTTACAACCTGGTCATACATACCAGTACCATTGTGTAAAGACTACAATATTTCATGTTTTTCTTACTAGTAACACTAATAGGATTTTGACATTAAAAAATAAGTCTTTGTTTCTGTAGGAAATGTGGTATCATTAAAATGGTACCACAATTTCTCAAAAGCAAGCCAGCTCACTTTCTTCCTCTTGTTCAATTCTGGGCCTAACTAATCATCCATATACACTATCTGTTCTACTATACAGTGTCTAGCCAAATGTATTTTGTTAATTGGATAAATTCTTCATTCCCGTGGTCTGACCTGCATGGTTCATTATGCCAAATTCTTTTCATTGATTACAAATCTCTCCAGGAAGCTCGGCAATGTTTTGAAGCTTGATGTAACTGGGATGAAGTAATCTATAAAGAGGAACATCTGGAAGAGCTGATCATTCAAAGGGAATCCTTTTTGAATTTGGACTCTGAACTAGTCCTCCTCCATCCCAATATCAAACATCTTTCATGCATATCCTCCTGTTTTATGCCTCATCTGATACACAATCAGACGCTTCTTATACAGGTTTAATTTTGTTATTATATTTTTCAAGGAACTTGTAGTGATTTTTATGTGTAGATAAGAGACATCTAATTGAAAATGAGCCTTATGTAATATTCTCTCTCTTTTTTTAGCTATCAACTCTTCTTGACCTTATTTGGTATTTTATTGGCAAATTTACTAGAGTGGTTTGTCATTTCCTTCTCCAGCTCATTTTACAGATGAGGAAACTGAAGTAGAGTTAAGTGACATGCTTAGGGTCACATAACTAATAAGTGTCTGAGGCTGGATTTGAATTCAGAAAGGAGACTTCTGACTTCAGGTCTTGTATTCTATTCATTCCATCACTTAACTATCCTTTTCTCTTTATATAGTAATAATATAATATGATTATTCTTCTTGTTTTTGCTCACTTTAGTATCATTTTTAACTTCCCTGTAAGCATATTTGGGTTTTTGGTGTAAGGTTCCGACTGTGGGGCTTATACTGTCCTTGATGGTGAAAACAATTTGTTAGAATAATTTTGCAGATCTTTTCCATTTTTCTTCTCTTTGCTATCTTCCATTTTCTTCTTTAAGTACTCTTGGGATGAGTTAGCTTAGTTGAATCTCTTATAAAGTTTTTTTTAAAATTCTGAATGTGAAAAATACCAAATAAAATTATCATTGCCATATACATAAAGATAGGCAGGAGCAGCAGGAAGAGGTTGAAGGGAGAGCACAAAGCTGACTTGAATTTGGTTTTACCCTCTGCTTCTTTCTTATGAGATGATACTGCTCATAGTTGTCCATATTTCTTTGTTAGATTTTACAGATGAGTCAATCATGAAACATGGCACTCAAAAAAAGCTATTGTGAGCCAAGGATCATTAATAGAAGCATAGTGTCCTGAGAAATGTATTATTAGTCCTGATGTCCTTTCCTCTGATTATACTATCTAAAGTATTATCTTCAGTTACAAGCTCTTTATTTTAAGAGGGGCTCTGACAAGTTGAATTATATTCCAAAGGTATATGACTAGGAATTTTGAAGGATCAAAGACCACATTGAAAAAGAATTGGCTGGGGAAAAAAGAATATTTAGCTACAAGAAGAGAAGACTTGGGGAAATCATATATTAAAAGGGTTGTAATGTAGAAGAGAAACAAAACTTCTGCTCAACCACAGAGAAAAGAATTAGAATAATGAATGGGCAGAAACTGGAGAAATGTAGGCTTGCTATAAGGAAACATGTTGACACATTTAGAGGAAGAAAGGAAAAAAAGGAAAGAAGGAAGGAAGGAGTGAAGGGAGGAAATAAACATTTATCAAGTGCCTATTATGTGTCAGGCATTATAATAAGCACCTAACAAATATGATCTCATTTGAACCTCAATACAACCCCACGAGGTAGGTGCTGTTATTATTGCTATTTCCAGTTGAGACAAATAGAATGCACTCCTCTTCACATTCTCCATTCTTCAAGCAGAACCTGGATAACTATTTGTTAGAGAGGTTATAGGAGAGATTACTATCCAGGAGTAGGTTCAACTAGAAAATCTTTGAGTTCCTCTTAACTTTGAGATTCTGTGATTCTTTGTGAATGTCCTGGAGTGTCCATAGGGAAATTAAGGAACCTGGGCTATTGCTAGGATATGTTATCCAGAGTTCCCACATTCCTCTAATTTCACATTACTTCCTTCATGTCAAGGAGTTCCAGCCAAATTGGCTTTTGTCAGTTCCCTGAATATGATGTCTCACCTCCTACCTCCTTGGGTTCCATATACGTTCCATCCCTCATGTCTTCTCACTGCCATCTCTCAGAATCTCTATTTTCCTTCAAAGCTCAGCAGAGAGCTCAAAGAAGCAGCTGGTGTCTCTGTGGATAAGAGCATTAGATCTTGAGTCAGGAAGATCTAAATTCAAATATGCTAACTGTGTGATCCTGAGCAAGTCATTTAGCTACTGTATGCCTCAGTTTCTTCAATTATAAAATAATAATAATAACATTTACCTCCAAACGTTGTTGTGAGGCTCAAATAAGATAATATTTTGTAAAGCACTTAGAATAGTGGTTGATACATAGTAGACATTTAATAAATGGATGATTTCTTCTTTCTGCAGCTCCTGATCCCTCAATTGTTACCATCTTCTTCCTAGAATTACTTAACAATTCCCACTGCATTATTTGTGGACATATTGTTGCTTCCCAATAGAATGTAAGCTCCTTGGGGGCAGGGACTGTTTGGTTTTTGGTTAAGAAATGTTTGTTGAAGCAATGAGAGTATGAATGAAACAGTACAATAAATATCCAGAAAATAGTGGAAGGAACAGAAATTGGAACTTGGAATAAGTGGACAGGGATTCTCATTTGAATATGTTTTCCTGCCAAAATGTCACATAGCATGTATATATCACTTCATGTCCCTGTGCCTTATGTTTAAAGAGTTCAACTTCTTTCCAAAAACAGACTCTAAAAGCTTTAGAGAAAAATCTTCACTGACTCCTAGTTTTCACCATGTTTCCAGGCTATTCCTTTCTGTCTCTTATTACATTCCAGCCACAGCCCCCAAACAAGATTTTCCCCCAGGAATCTGTCTGTTTTCAGTAGTTTCCATGCTCTTGGAGCCTCTGTCTGGGACACAGGAATGACTTCCATACCAGGCGCTATAATCACTACCAGGAGGTGGAGGCAACCAGGACGCCAAGCCAGAGCTACCTCCAGCTGGGTAGACTTGGCTTTGCAAAGAGGAAATAAAAAATTGAGGTAGGGAGAAAAAAAAGGAGAGATAGAGGGAGACAGAGAGTTTGAGACAGACACAGAGAGTTAGAAAGAGGAAAAGAAATAGAGAGAAGCAAACTGAGACAAAGAGTTACAGAGAAAAACAAATTGGCAAATTGAGAAATCAGAGACAGAACAAGAGACAGACAATTAAAGAGAGTCAGAAAGAAACATCAAAAAAGCCAGAGACAAAGACAGTAGAGAGAAACAAAAAGGCAAGGAAAGGTACTGTGAGAAGTATAAAAGATGAGGAAAGATAGAGATATAAACTAAGTTGGAAAGAGGCCAAATCAGACCAGAGAAAAATAGGGAGGCAGAGAGAATAGAAAAGAGAGGGTGGGTAAAAAAGGGAGACAGACAGGGGATTCCAGTTCACATACAGATAGGACCAGAGATTCTTATAGATGCTGAAAAGGACGACCAATCAGGAAGCTTTCCCCCTCCCGCGCCCTGTCCTTCACTACACATCCCTAAGGTGTCTGATGTCTTCCATTCGCTCAGCCAGTGAAATGGAAGGGGAAGGATTGGGAACTAAGGTCAGTCTGGAATACCTTACTTCAGGGTTCCTTACAGCAATCAGTGATAGAGCTAAGAGGAAATACTGATCTGTACTAACCCTGATCTGACTCAGCCCAAATATTGTAGATAGAACTAATCTTAGCAGTAGATGAAACATGTGCAAAAATGTTTGTGGCAGCCCTTTTTATAGTGTCAAGAAATAGGAAACTGAATGGATGCTCATCAGCCAGAATGGCATATGAATGTTATGGAATATTATTGTTCTATAAAAATGATCAGCAACAGAGAAATGCAAATTAAGACAACTCTAAGATATCACTACACACCTGTCAGATTGGCTAAGATGATAGGAAAAGATAATGATGAATGTTGGAGGGGATGTGGGAAAACTGGGACACTGATGCATTGTTGATGGAGTTGTGAACAGATCCAAGCATTCTGGAGAGAAATCTGGAATTATGTCCAAAAAGTTATCAAACTGTGCATACCCTTTGATCCAGCAGTGCTACTACTGGGCTTATATCCCAAAGAGATTTTAAAGAAGGGAAAGGGACCCACATGTGCAAAAATGTTTGTGGCAGCCCTTTTTGTAGTGGCAAGAAACTGGAAACTGAATGGATGCCCATCAATTGGAGAATGGCTGAATAAATTATGGCATACGGATATTATGGAATATTATTGTTCTATAAGAAATAACCAGCAGGATGATTTCAGAGAGGTCTGGAAAGATTTACGTGAATTGATGCCAAGTGAAATGAGCAGAAGCAGGAGATCATTATACACTTCAACAACAATACTATATGATGATCAATTCTGATGGACGAGGCCCTCTTCAACAATGGGATGATTCAAATCAGTTCCAATTGATCTGTAATGAACAAAATCAGCTACACCCAGAGAAAGAACACTGGGAAATGAGTACAGATAACAACATAGTATTTACCCTCTTTCTGTTATTGTTTACTTGCATTTTTGTTTTTTTCTTCTTAGGTTATTTTTACCTTCTTCCCAAATCCAATCTTCTTTGTGCAGCAAAATAACTGTATAAATATGTATACATAGATTTTATTTAACATAGATTTTAACATAATTGAAATGTATGGTACTACCTGCCATCTAGGGAAGGGGGTGGAGGGAAGGAGGGGAAAAGTTGAAACAGAAGTTTTGCAAGGGTCAGTATTGAAAAATTACCCATGCATATGTCTTATATATAAAAAGTTATAACAAAAAATGTAAAAAAAGAAACGATCAGCAGGATGATTTCAGAGAGGTCTGGAGAGACTTACATGAACTGATGCTGAGTGAAATGAGCAGAACCAGGAGATCATTATACATGGCAACAGCAAGATTATACAAAGATCAGTTCTGATGGATGTGACTCTTTCCAACAATGAGATGACTCTAGTGATCTTGTGATGAAGGATGCCATCTACATTCAGAGAGAAGACTGTGGGAACTGAATGTGGATCACAACATAACATTCTCATTCTTTTTGTTGTTCACTTGCTTTTTGTTTTCTTCTCATTTTCTTTCTTTTTTGATCTGATTTTTCTTATGCAGCAAGATAATAGTATAAATATATTTACATATATTAGATTCAATATACATTTAAACATATATAACGAATTGGATTGCTTGCCATTTAGAGGAGGGGATGGGGGGAAGGAGGGAAAATTTTGGGACACAAAGCTTTGCAAGGATCAATGCTGAAAAATTATCCATCCAACTGAGTGGATGCCCATCAATTGGAGAATGAATAAATTGTGGTATATGAATATTATAGAATATTATTATTCTGTAAGAAATAACCAGCAGGATGATTTCAGAAAGGCCTGGAGAGACTTACATGAACTGACGCTGAGTGAAATGAGCAGGACCAGGAGATCATTATATACCTCAATAACAATCGTATATGATGATCAATTCTGATGGATGTGGCTCTCTTCAACAATGAGAGGATCCAAATCAGTTCCAATAGAGCAGTAATGAACTGAAACAGCCACACCCAGTGAAAGAACTCTGGGAAATGAGTGTGAAACACTACATAGAATTCCCAATCTCTCTATTTTTTTCCTGCCTGCATTTTTTATTTCCTTCACATGTTAATTGTGCACTATTTCAAAGTCCGATTCTTTTTGTAAAGCAAAATAACTGTTTGGACATGTATACATATATTGTATTTAATTTATACTTTAACATATTTAACATGTATTGGTCAACCTGCCATCTAGGGGAGGGGGTGGGGGGAAGAAGGGGAAAAATTGGAACAAAAGGTTTTGCAATTGTCAGTGCTGAAAAATTACCCATGCATATATCTTATAAATAAAAAGCTATAATAAAAAGAAATATAAAAAAGAAAAATTATCCATCCATATGTTTTGAAAATAAAAAGCTTTAATAAAATATAAAAAAAATAGATGGAATTGATGGCTGACTATTCAGGAAGCAAAGTAAAGGGGAACATAACTAAAAGAGGTAACAAAAAGTGGGGTAGGAGGGGGGAACAACAAAGAGATGAAACAAAACTGAAGGAAACAAATGTGACAAGAAGCTGCACAGAACAGGACATGAAGAAGAAGGAGGGAGAAAAACAAAGAGAGAAGTACAACATCATGAAATACATGGATGGATATCAGTGTCCTCTTAAATTTCTTCTGGTTCTGAGATTCTTTAGTTTCAAGCAGAAGAAAAGCAAATAGAAGGCATTTGTGAAAATCCCACTCCTTGCCTTTCCTAGAGACCTCTCAGAAAGGAGAATCCAGGAGAGAAGATCTAAAGATTTCTTGCCCCAAACCAAGCTGAATCTTTTTCCCTATTGTTATGGGCCAGAAGTTGAAACAAGGTACTAAGTGGAATTGAGGAGACAATGGTTAAATCTAGTTTAGCATTGATTTAATCTCACAACAAATAATGGTTTCCTAGTCATATAATGATTAGTATATACTCAGTGTGGGACATATAAGCTAGGAGCCTCATCCAGGATTCAGTCATAGAGATTCAGAAGCCAGAGAAGGCAGGTGGGAGCTCAAGCTCTCAGAAGCAAGGCCAGACTGAAAGGCTCTCCAGAAAGCTGCCCAGGCCCTGGAAGGAGATAATAAAGGATCTGGACTATAAGAAAGCTAACCAGGCCCCAGAAAAGGAGACAAGACTTAGAATGAGACAAAAAAGGATTTGGACTTTAACACCTGACTGCACTTGTGGTGATTACTGAACTGAAAGGAAGGCTCTCTCCAGAGACCCCAAGAAAAGCCTAACAAGAGAACATTACATTTTAGAGATTACATTACATCTATGGGAAGAAGAGATTTCTAGAGTGAGGCAGAGAGAAGTCCTGAATCACATTCCTAAAATAACTAGTATTGGGACAGGGGGATTCTAAAAGGATGATGGTCTTGTTTAAAATCTCCCTATCTCCATATCTCTCAGGAAGTCTTGAGTTCTGTTCTGGGTATCTGCCCATTTCATCCATGGGCCATCTTTCAAGGGAAAGAGGTGGGGAGGGTAAGGATACAGAGACAGCTGTGGTGGGGCAAAAGGAGTCCTGCTTTCTGTCAGAAAACTTAGGCTTTTGTCCCAGATCTGCTACTTATTGTCTGGATAACTAGGTGTGCTGGAATCCAGCTCCAGTGAATTCTGAGAATGTGAATCTGAATTGAATATCCAAGGCCAGGCAGAAGATAAGCTTTGCAATCTTTGTTTATTAATCTGAGAGCCAAGGTTTATATATTCTTTAAGCTAGTGTTACATTAACATCAGCTACCTCCAGATGATGCCATATACATTCCAGGGTTAATGCATAAACCATATCTTGACATTTCAATTCCACTTTAATAATAAGATATTTATCGTAACAAGGTCATAAATAACAGAAATTAACAATACCAAGGTATTGTCAAAACAGTCATAAGTAGCATAATTGTGATGCCTTGTTCCTGTCACATGCATTCTCCATCAAAAATTATCCTAAATTTATCTCGAGTATGTCTTACATTCATTGTTAAGGGAGGTGGTGAGCCAATGCTTTGATTTGTTTGCCCTTACAGTAATTTTAAATAATACTTGGACCAGACTCTTCCTGTACATGGACTTATTCAATGCTGACCATCTACATGGGTGAGTTATATTTTATCTCCCTGGGATGTAATTTCCTCCTTTGTAAAATGAGAGGCTTGGTTTAGATGGTCCCTTCCAGTTCTAAAAATCTCATACAGAAGAAAAACTTTGGAATGGAAGTCAAGTGTCCCGGGCTCTTGCCTTTGTTCTGTTAGTAACTTGCTATGTAATTTTAAATAAGTTACTATTTCTCAATGGGTCTTATTTAGCTTATTTTGTCTAACGTAAACTGAGGGGATTTGTGCTAGATAATCTCTTAAATTCCGCTATATATAGCTTTAAATCCAATGGAATTTCTCTGGGGTCTGGTGTTAGGCCCTGGCTGATACAAGGTCTTGGGGAGGCTGTCCTGATGTTTCCTGTACTCATTAGAGCAGGAAGTATCCCTGGATTTCCTGCCCCCCCTTTTTCCTAGAAATCCCTTGGCTTTGATGTCCCAACTTTCCTGGACTAGAAGAGCTGGGCCTAGGACATCCCCATGGTGGGGATGGAAAGTGTTGTCATTCACTGACTTGTGCCTCTGTCTCAGGCCTTCTATAGCTTCAGTCCTCGCAAATAAGAAATCTCTGAAGGGGTTTAAAAGATTCTCTCTGGGCTTCAGTTTCCTGAGGCACTGTGGTGTAGGGAGGATTTAGTACTGGCCTTGGAGTCAACAAGGATTAGAATCCTGTTCCACATACATACTAGTTATTTGATCCTTGGTAAGTCACAGAGGTTCTATGACCTAAGTTTCTTCAATTGTGAAATGAGGACTTTTAATTTAATAATCTCAAAATTATTTTCCATCTCTCAGTCTATGATTTTGATTCACAGTAAAACAGAGACACTAATATTTTCCTTTTTCAGATTCAAATGAGGCCATGAATATGAAAGGACTTCATAAAATATAAAGCTTTATATTATTATATGTCATTTAGGGAACTTCTTATTATCTAGTATTAACACAAAAGCTACCTCTGCAGGTTTAAGGTACACTACTGGCTCACAAACACTTTAAAAAAAAATAGTTCATGAATCCTATCAATGAATTCATTTTTCTGAGTTTGCCAGAATTCACAATTAGTTTAAATCAAATTAATTTAACGAAATAGCATAGCAATAACGCAGATAACTCCTTAGTTCCTCATTTTGCTCCTTTGCCATAGCATATTCCTCCACTTCACTTCCAGCCATTCACACATGGTCAGATCCTTAATCTACTTTGCCATGGCTTCGATAACTCTCAGTTGTTCCACTTCTCTGTTAATGAATTCTGAATTACTCTTATCTTTTCATTAACTATTGTCATTCCCCCTCTCCCTCAGCTTTGCAAGCCCTAGTCATTCTTTGTCCTCACCATGACTACTATTTCCTCCACCCCTAAGTTATTACTCTTAAACTCTCTTCCCTTACCCACCTCACCTGCTTGATGAACCAACTTAGCTCTATGGAATTCTCTATGTTAGAGTCCTTCATCGATCTCCTTACCCTATTGCTGATCCTACCTGTTACAAACCAGTCTTAGATTACTCCCATCATCCCTTGCCTTGATTCCTACTAGCTGCTGACTAAACCAAGAGGAAAATCATAAAACCATGATGACTGAGTCCACTATAAACTTGGATTCAATGGAACCCTCACTATGGCAAGGCAATTTTTTTACACCTCCCTATTCAGTTCACTATTACAACTCCACAGCAACTCTTCCTAACTTTTCATTCTTCCACTAGGATCTCCCATATCTCTCCTTTTTCTGCTTTCTCAGTTGATAACTTTGTCTCATATTTCATTTAAAAAATGGAGGCCATCTGCTAAGAGTATCTTCTTTTTCCCTCTTCCTTATTTCTTTGTGTCCTCTTTCAATGTTGCTTCTCATTTTCCTGTCAAGGAAAATCCCTCTACATACATAAATGATCCCATTCCATTCTGTATTCTCCAGTGGATTTCTTCTTCTATCATCTCATTTTCCTTATTAATCTTTAATCTTTCTATTTGCTGCTTCCTTACTGCCTGTAAACATACTAATGTCTCCCCTACCCTCAAAAACTCCTCACTTGGTCCATCCATTCCTACTAGCTAACTAACATCTCTTGTCTCTTCTCTTTTGTGCTATGCATCTTGAAAAGTTTGCCTACAAACTTTATTTTTTTTCCTTTTACTCTCAACTCTGCAATCTGACTTTTGACCTTATCATTCAATTGAAACTGTCCTTTCCAAAGTTATTAGTAATTTAACCATCAAATATAATGGTCTTTTCTCAATCCTCTTCCAGCTTGATGTTTTTGCAAACTTTTACATTGTCAATCTCTGTATTCTCCTCGAAATTCTCTTCTCTTTGGGTTACTAATGACTCTAGTCTTTCCTGATTCTTCTCTTTCCTGTGTTGTTACTCTATTAGTTTTAACTTGCTAGATTATTGCATAAGTCATATTGTTTGGTGGGTGTCCTCCAAGACCCTGTCTTGGATGTTCTCTTTTCTTCCCATATGTTTTCTATTAGATCAGCTAGGTGATACAGTACTGAACCTGGATTCAGGAAGATCTGATTCAAATTCAGCCTCAAATACTAGCTATATGATCCTGGGCAAGACACTTAGCCCTTATTTGCCTCAGTTCCTTATCTATAAAATGTGGACATTCTGGAGACCACTTTGTATCTTTGCCAAGAAAATTTAGAGTCAGACCTGACTGAATAACAACATACTTTTTTTCTATACTAGTGATTAAATCATATTCCAAGTATGCAATGATCTTTTCTATTCAGATGACTCTCATTTGTATTTATCCAACTCTAATCTCTCTGCTGACCTCTAGTCTCACAACACAAATTGCTTATTGGACATGTTGAACAGAGATTTCCATAGTCATCTCAAACTCAATATGACCAAACTGAACTCATTATCTCCTGCTTCTCCCCCTCTTCTGAACTTTCCTATTAGTGTTGAGGCCACAGCCATTCCCCTAGTTATACAGGCTCACAACCTAGGTGACATCCTCCATACTTCCTCATTATCTCTTCCTTCCCGTCCCATATCCAATAAGTTGTTAAGATCTGTCAATGATTTCCTTATAACATCTCTCTAATACATCCTCCTTTTCCTTCTGACACTGCATCAGGTCCTCATCAATGGACTATTACAATAGCCTTCTGGGTGGTTTCCCTGCCTTAAGTCTCCTTCTTACCCCCCATTTCACTCTACCCTCTATTATGAAAGTAATCAAGGAAATCTTTCTAAAGTGCAGGTCTGGCCATATCATCCCCAATTCAACAAATTCTAGTGACTCCCTATTTTCTTCAAGATCAAAATCCTCTGTTTGATTTTTAAAGCCCTTCTAACTGAACTTCTTCCTACTCCCCAGTCATTTCACACCCTACTTTACTCTATGTACTATGAAATCCAGGGACACTAGCTTCCTTGATTTGCTCAAATAAAACACTTTATTTCCTGACTCCAGGAATTTTTACTGATTTGTTATCATTGTCATTGTTATGGTTTAGTCATGTCTGACTTCGTGACTCTATTTGGAGTTTTCTTGGCAAAGATACTGAAGTGGGTTGTCCTTTCCTTCTCTAGCGCCTTTTACCGATGAGGAAATTGAAGCAAACAAGGGTAAGTGACTTGCCATGGTCACCCAGCTGATGCCAGATTTGAACTCAGGTCTTCTTGGATTCAGACCAGGCATTCTATGCCTAGTGCACCTAACTGCCTTCCCACCAATTCTTATCCCATGTCTGAAATGGCCCACACTTATCCCTATCGCTTTGCTTCCTGTTTCCTTCAAGTCCCAGGTAAAACACAGTCTTCTGCAGGACAATTTTCCCAGTGCTCCTCAAAGCTGATGCTTTTCTGTTTTCCCTGTCGAGTTTCTCTACTTTAGACTGTCTATCTTGTCTATACATAGTTGTTGGCATGTTGTCTCCTGCAGTTGTCTCGCTTGAGAGTGCTACTGGATTGGTTTTATGTTTTGTTTTGTTTTTCCCTTTTGTTTCCTTAGTACTTAGCACAGAGCTTAGTACATAGTAAGAGTTTAATAAATGTCAACTTGAATCAACTCTCTCCCATCACTCCCTTTAAGCCAGTGTGTGTTCTCTCACAAATGCACAACATTCACTGGAAAAATGGGAGGCTTATGGAAGGGTACATGGATAGAAACAAGGTCTCTGTGTATGTGTAGTCAATATATGTGGCCGTAGAAACTGTATATAAGGAGCATGTGAATAGATGGGGCAACTCATGACTTTCAGGGCTCCTGATATCTTTGGGAGATGTCATATCCTTCTCTTCTTGTTCTCCATGGTGCTGCTTCTGCCAGATCTTCATTGGGCTGGCCCTCCCTTCAGTTTCATGTTGTACCTCTGCTATACCCACCTGTTATATCTTCTCCCCCTCTCTGCTCTTCCTTGGCTGGGATGTCTTTATACCTGCCATGAACTGGATCAAGAGCAGGAATAGGATTTTCTACTTCCCTTTTAACCTAAAGTTCAGAGCCTAAGATTCAATTCTTTGAATTGAGGTAGGCCTTTCACAATACATTAGAGAAAGGCAGCTTTTCTCTCCATAAGAAGAGGAATCTGTCATTTCCCAGAGCTTTAGCCTTTAGGGAACAAATATTTTTTTAAGAACACAGAAAAACCAGTCAACAAATTTGATCCCCAAAGCAGTTTGTCTTCTGCCCCATTCCTATATTCCTATTCATCAAAAATAAAGTCTCTGTTCCAAATGGTTTCTTTTCTGATTTAAGGTTAAAAATTCCTTATAATTCCTTTTTAACACTTTATGGGAATATTGTGCCCTCCATCTCATTTTTGGTATGGTATGTTGGTGGCTCTTCTCACAGACACAGTGTGACTATGAGGCACTTTATTCTTTATTCCAAATTCCTATTTTTATTATTATTGTATCTTCCAGACTTTGAGCTCCCCTAACTTCAATGATAATTTTTAACATTATGTCAATTATTCTTCCCTGGGTGTATATCCCAAGCTTTTAATACCTTAGTAGGTCACATGCTGGCTTTGATTGCTAGTCACACATTATCTTTTTGATCTCCAGCAAATAATTTTCCTTCTAATGCCCCTCTTCAAAATGCTAGGATTATATAAGATGGTCTCTAAGTTCCCTTACAGCTCTGACATTCTATGTTCTATATTCTAAGAGCCCTTTCAGCTCAAATATTTTATGATCTACCTTGATATCTCCATTCCAAAGTTGCTCAAACCCTCTTCAATGAGAGACGAGTTTCTTCTCTGGCTACACTTAAATTTAGCTAATTTCCTCTTGGCCTTTCTCACAGAGAGTGTTCAGGGCAATATTTCTTATTTCTCTGATCCAGGTTTTCTGGAAGGCTTCATGTGTAATATATAGAAAATGGCCAGAGTATAAGTAGGCATATGTAATAACTGAATTTTATCAGGAGTCTGTGTATCCCTTTCATTTCCCTAATCATCATCTGAATTATTTCTTCACTCATACCTGAAATTGCTCCATTGGTGAGTCATAAAATCATGTAATATTAGCACAGGAAAGGATTAGAGTGAAAATAATAAAAGATCTAAAAGAAACCTTAGTGCCTGGAGCATAAAATGTTAGCAGTACAAGCAACCTTAATAGGGATGACACAGTGGAGGAGATCTAGGAGGGTCTTAGAGACTATCTCATCTATAGGATCATAGATTCGAAGCTATAAGGTACCTCAAAGACTTCTAGTCCAAATCCATTCCTGAACCAACAAGGAAAGCGAGACTCAGAAAAGATAGATGTCTTTCTTAAAATGGTATTTTATTTTTCCAAGAACAAGCAAAGATAGTTTTCAATATTTACCTCTGCTAAACCTTATGTTCCAAATTTTTTTTCTTCCCTCCCCTCCCCAAGACAGTAAGCAATCTGACATAGATTAAACATGTGGAATTCTTCTAAACCTATTTTCATATTCCTCATGCTGTGGAAGAAAAATCAGATCAATCAAATCAAAAAGAAAAAAACCACAAGAAAAAAAATCACAAGCCAACAATAACAACAACAACAGCAAAAGGTAAATATAGTATGCTTTGATCCACATTGTCTCCTTAGTTCTCTCTTTGGATGCATATGGCACTTTCCATCTCAAGTCTGTTGGAATTTCCTTGAATCATCTCATTGCTGAAAAGAGCCAAGTCTATCACAGTTGATCATTACAAAATCTCGTTGCATACACTGTGTACAGTGTCCTCCTGGTTCTGCTCACTTCACTCAGCATCAGTTCATGTAAGTCTTTTCAAGTTTTTCTGAATTCAGCCTGCAGATCATTTCTTATAGAACAAGTTAAAGAACAAAATAATATTCCATTACTTTCATATACCACAGCTTATTCAGCCATTCCCAATCGATGGCCATCCACTCAATTTCCAGGTACTTGCCATTACAAAAAGAGCTGCTACAAACATTTTTGCACATGTGGGTCCTTTTCTCTCTTTTATGAAAAGATATGTCTTGCACAAGGTCACACAGATAATGAGTGCAAAGCCAAGATTCAAACCCCAATCTCCTAGCTCCTTGTGGCACCTAAGGGACTTAGTGCATAGAGCCCTGGACCTGGAGTTCAAATCTGGCCTCAGAAACTTATTAGCTGGACAACCCTGAGCAAGCCACTTCATCTCTGTCTACCTCAATTTCCCCAACTATAAAATGAAGAAAATAATAGCATCCATGAATCAGGATTGTTGTGAGAATCAACTGAGTTAATAATTGCTTAGTACTTGGCATAGTACCTGGTGTGGAGTAAGTGCTGAATTGAAGCTAGCTATTATTATATTTTTTAGCTCATTACTTAAGGCTTTGTCTTTCTTCTCACTACCTTCCTATTATTTATGTACATGTTTTCATTCCTTCTATACCAAGAATTCTTATCATTTTGTATGTAAGAAAAAAATTTAAAGACACTTTCTCAAAACAATGTTCTTTTAAAATTCATAATGAAAAATGCTAAATTTTAGATAAAAATTAATGAAAATGAAAATATGCGGAGAAATGCAAATTAAGACAATTCTGAGGTATCACTATATACCTCTCAGGTTGGCTAAGATGATGGGAAAAGATAGTGATAAATGTTGAAGGGGATGTGGGAAAACTGGGACACTAATACATTGTTGGTGGAGTTGTAAATTGATCCAACCATTCTGAAGAGCAATTTGGAACTATGCCCAAAGGGCTATCAAACTGTGAATACCCTTTGATCCAGCAGTGTCTCCACTGGATTTATATCTCAAAAAGATCATTAAAAAAGGAAAAAAGGGCCCACATGTGCAAAAATATTTGTAGCAACCTTTTTTTGTAGTGGCAAAAAACAAAACAAAACTGGAAACTGAGTGAATGTCCATCAGTTGGAGAATGGCTAAGTAAGTTATGGTATATGAATGTTATGGAATATTATTTTTCAATAAGAAACATCCAGCAGGATGATTTTAGAAAAGCCTGGAGAGACCTACATGAATTGATGCTAAGTGAAGTGAATAGAACCAAGAGAACATTGTACACAGTAACAAGAAGATTGTTATACAATGCTCAGTTCTAATGGACTTGGCTCTTTTCAACAAAGAGATGATTCCAGGCCAGTTCTGACGATGCACCCAGAGAGAGGACTGTGGAGATTGAGTGTGGATCACAACATAATATTTTCACTTTTTATTGTTGTTTGCTTGATTTTTGTTTTCTTTCTCATTTTTTTCCCTTTTTGATCTGATTTTTCTAGTGCAGCATGATAAATGTGGAAATTTGTATAGAAGAATTGCACATGTTTAACATATATTGGATTATTAGCTGTCTGGGGGAGGGGTTGGGGGAAGGGAAGGAGAAAAAATTGGGGACATAGGGTTTTGCAGCGGTAAATGCTGAAAACTATCTATGCATATATTTTGAAAATAAAAAGCTTTTTAAAAATAAAATGAAGATATAATTTTTTTCCCCATCCAGATTTAGATGGAATGAAAATTTATCCATGGATTCAGGAGTCCTGGACCTCAGGATAAGAATCTCTGTACTTGTTTGTAAATTGAATGAGAATGGGGGAGGTAACATATCACAGATTTCTGGAACTCCCAAAGTGCCAACACATGACCATATATGTGTGTTTTTAAGGCACATAGTTTGAATGGATGTTGAAATAGATGAATTTGGGTCATTCTCCACTTTGACAAAAGGTGACCTAAACTCCATCCTGTCTTTTCTTTTTCCAATAAGAGACTATTTTGGAACTAAGGGGATGTGGCAGGAGTAGGCTGTGCAGTCTCTGTGGAAGTTCCCCCACTGAGAACCCTATAGGGCCGGGAAACAGGGGGCCAAAATAGAAACTGGAGCATGGGAAGCTTGCCCATCAAAGGGGAACACCCGGGTCCCAGGGCCTCTCCCTCTTCTCCACAATTCCCTCTAGGGCCAGGAGGCAGGAGGGCTGCTGGGCAACAATAATAAGCATAATAATAATAAGACTTTGTAGATGGAAATGACATTGCTCTCTTCCCTCCCTCTCCTCCCCTCTCCTATAGAAGGCTTCTAAATTATGGCACTGAAGGGAAAAGGGATGTCTGCTCTTTCATATCCACTTTCTGTGAGGGGGAATCTGGCTTCAGTTAGGTTTCAGTGACCCTGAACACAAACCCTGGCAATGCATTAATATCTCCCCAATTCTGGTCCTTGAAAGAGGGGATCTAGGTCTGATTCCTAACCCTCTACTTAAGTGACCCAAGACAAGCCACCTCATTTCTCTAGGCCTGGATTTTGTCCATAAAATGGGGGGATTCAGCTAATACGGGGTTTCTTAACCTGGATTCAGGAATAGATTTTAGGGGCCTACAGACTTGGATAAGGAAAAAATTTTACTCTTATTTCACTATAATTGTTTCATTTGTAATCCTCTGAATTTTATTTTATGCAGCTAAAAACATTTTCCTGAGAAGGGGCCTATGGACTTCCTCAGACTGCCAAAGGGGTCCAGGATTAAAAAAAAAAAAAAAAAGGTTAATATTCGATACAGATAACCTCTAAGATTCTCCCAGTTCTAAATCCTATGAGTCACCGTGTAATCTCAGATACAATCTGAATACTGATCCCAGACCAAGGCTGAGTCCTGGTTTTATATCTCAATCTGACTCCAGACTGAATCTTCACCTTTTCCCACCCTTTCAGAGACCTGACCCCAGCTTTAGATCCAACTGTGAACTTGACCCCAACTAAGGCCATACCCAAGACTGAATCCAGACTCCAATGGAGCACTGACCCTCTAGTGTGTTCAGTAGAAGTTTAGAAGACATGTGACAGATTCCTCTGTAAAGGACAAGGGCAGAAAAGGAAAGGGAATAACAGACGCTTGCCTATTTGTTGGTTTGATCTCCTGGATTAGTGCTGGCTTAGAGGGAGGAATAGAGGGAAGTGTCTGATGATAGGGCTCTAGCAACCGACCTAGTAACCAGATTTGTTGGGATGCTGCTTGGAGGATCTAGTTATTCAAGAGGCCAGGCCAGGGAAGTCCTGCATCCTTTCCCTCACTGGAAAATCACCCAAGCCAAGTCTGGACAAACCCTGATGGTTTTCGACAATTGCTCATTGTTCCCACCCTTCTGGGATACTCTGATTCATGAGGACCAGGGAAAAAGGAAGGTCAAAAAAGAGAATCCAGGACCTTTCCCATCCTGCTCCGGTTCAATCAATCACTCAACAGTAATTTTTACAAAATGTATTGAATTCATACACACTATTGCCCTTTTTGCAATTTTTACTCTGTGTCTCTCTCTCTCAATCTGTGAAATGAGGAATCTGGACTAGATCATTTCTAAATCCCCTTCTCATCCATTTTATAATTTATCACTCCCTTTATTTTTATTTCCCCCAACCCATCCATATATTAGCTTACTAAAGTAAAATTCAGCCTGGAATTTGAAGTTTTCCACAATTTGCCTTCAACCTACTTATTTTCCACCACTGCCCTCACATCAATCATCCAAGTAGTCAACAAAATTTTATTAAATGTCTACTATGTTTTAGCTGCTGGAGAGGCAAGTACAAAGAATTAAGCAGTCAATGCCCTCAAGGCATTTCTATTCCAAGGTGAGAACCAACATATATAGCAAATAAATAAATGGAAAATACGTATAAAATAAATCCAAGACAGCTTTTGGGAGAAGGGTGCCAGTAGTAGCAGGGAGGATCAGAAGCTAAATGTAGAAGGGGGCATTTGAGCTGAGAAATGGATGAGAAAGAGCATTCAGACGGTGTGGAAAGTCTGTGCCGAAGCTGATGAGAGATGGGATGTTACACAGAAGGAGCGTACTGGCCTTACTTATTTACCCAAAATACTTGGTGTCCCAGTGTCTTGCCTCTCTGTCCTTGGAATCCTCCACCTTCTGCTCTCTCTTGTATCTCATCTAATCTTGGCTTGAAATTCTTCCCAGTCTTCCAAGCTAAGCTTTGGGGAGCCTCTTTCTGAGAGCCTTCCTTGATTCCAGGGTAATATAGAAGAAAGACCACTGGACCAGGAGCCTTGGTAGCTGGGTGATATAAAAAAGGTACTAGTTGACCTGCATTTGGGAAGACTTGTGTGTGAACCTATCTCAGATGTTTGCTGGATGTGTACTTTTGGGTGAGTCATTTAAACTTTTTAAACCTCTCTTTCCTCATCTTTATGAGGATTATATTTTACAGAAATAGTACTTCCTTCATAGGATTATGTGAGGGTTAAATGAGATGACATGTGAAGGAAATACTTTGATAACCTTAAAGCATCCTATTTGATTCATCCTAACTCTGACACTAACTATAAGATCATGGATAGATTTTTGCATCTTAGACCTCAGTTTCTTCAAAAAAAAAAAAAAAAAAAAGGACAGTCCTCAAACTTCCTAGTTCAAAAAATTGTGGTGACAAAGGTGGTTGGTAAATCTTAAACAAACCATAAGAATGTGAGTTATTGTCCAGAAATGTATTAAGTGAATAATTATTTACTTGCAAGTTACTTATCTGGCAGTAGTCCCTTCCTCTTCTGGGCACTTTCCCACTCCTTTTCTGTTGCTTCTCTTATATGACTCTTAACACACTTTGCCTTGAATGGTCATTTCTTTATGGCTCTGTTCAAGTCTCTCCCTCCGTAGCCAGCTGATGAAGATGGGAACGTGACTCTTTAGGTGAGTGCTCCTCATGTCACAAAATCCATCCTCTATCTTAGCTGAGTTACCTTGGGCAAAGTATTTAATTTCCCTGGGCCTAAATTACTTCATGTATAAGATGATGATGTTGAGCAAAATCAGGGACTCTCAACTTGGAATCCCTGACCTTAAAATAATAATAAATTGATTTATTGGTTAATAATTTAAAATATTTTGACAGCTATCTTTTAGTATGATTGGTTTCCTTTATAATCCTAAGTATTTTATTTCATGTAGTTAAAAATATGATTCTGAGAAAGGAGCTAGAGGTTTCATGAGATTGCCAAAAAAGGTTAAGAATCTCTGTCTTAAATGGTCCCTAAGTTTATCTCTTATGGAACTCCCTGTGACACTGATTGCTAACATCTCCATTCACATTCTGTTCCCCAGACAGATCAGACCTAGGAGATCATTCCAGACTTAGTTCTTTCTAGTTCCTTTTCCAATTGGGGCTCCTTGGAGAGTCCTTGTGAAGAAAGAAGAAAAAATGAAAAAATCTAGTGGGTTTCAATTTCAGCCTCAATATCTGGGGCAGGAGGGGTAGGTAGACCTGCTCAGCTGTCTGCTCTAGTCTCTGTTCTCTGGCCCGAGCCCAGCCCCATCTGTCAGGAGCTGGCTCCAAAGGTCCTGGAATCTGGCCTGATGGGAGCCTCCCATTGGGCCAGAAGGAGTCCGAATCAAGCCAGCAAGGGGTGTCCATTCTCAGCCACCCAGGATACCACCCAGGAGCTGCCTGATTGACAACTGAGGAACCCTGATGGGCTGGCAAGAAACGTGGAACTTTATGAACAGCTGGGCCCTGAGATGGGAAGGAGATGGGGTGCCTCTGGCTAGGACTGGGTCTGGGCCTGGGGTTGGGGCTGGAACTGGGGCTGAGCCAGAAGTAGTAAAAGGCAGGGGAAGGGTGTCCTTCCCAGAAAAACTGTATTTTCTAATTAATTTCATGGTTTAGCATAGTTCCTAATGATACGTAAAAGTACTTTTTGTTGTTGTTGTTGTTAGTTGGGTACGGAAAGAAAGATGAAAATAATCCCTTAAAGGAGTTCAAATTCTAGAGACAACATGAAACAATCTGATCTGTAACTAGCCTGAAACTGAGCCAGTAATAATTTTTTAGGGTGGGGAGGGAAACAGAGGGTTTCAGAAAGGCAGCATTATGCTATTCTAGGTGTAATTACATTAAGTGGGGATGACTCTCCTCCTCAACAATTCTGAGCCATCCATGCTCTGGAAGACCTCAAGGTGGTCAGGGAAGAGGAGCAAAGGGAATATGGACAGCTACCCCTCCCCAAGCCCAGGTGATGGTCAGTAAGGACAAAAGCCCTGGTAGGGAGATTTCAATCCTGTCTTTAGATGGGTCTCAAAAGAACCAAATTTTGAGTCCTCATGTACCCAGACAGGGAGAAAATTTGTTACCTGCCATGGATAAGCTCACTGCCTGCTTGTCCAACAACATCTGGAATCCAGCAAAGAGCATGTAAATGTGGAGGGATGGAAAAGGCCCTGAGTGGGGATTTTGGAGCACAGGCCCTGCCATTGCTTGTCTGGGTGACCTTAGAGAATAACTCCCCTTCTTGAAGATTAGTTTCCTCCAATGTGAAGTGGGATGAGGAAAGTAGGGGAGGGAGATGGGTGGGACAGAATGGGTTTAATTTGATTATTTCTAAGGTTATTTTCCAGCTCTGACATTCAAGGCCGTTGAGTCCCAGAGCTGAATTTCTTTCCAAATATTCTAGAAATCAGTCTTTCCCACTAATTCAGTCAAGCCTCCCTTTGCCCTCAATTAGTCTGAATGAAATGACATCGCTTCCCTTGTAACTGGTCTGGAACAGGGCCCCTTCTCTCCTACCCCTGCTGACTTCCTTAAGGGCCTGTCGGCCCTGGAAAGGCTACTTGGAATGACTAGGAGGATCCTCTGCCAAACTCAGGGATTAGACCCCTGGTTCTGTCTTGAGGAAAGGCCAGCTCACCGTCTGGAGGGGAGCAAGCCGGGAGGCTTAGGGGCCCAATCTCTGTGATAAATTACTGTACTAAATTTATTTTAACTCCTTCTCCCCCAGTGGTCCTTTCTGTCCTCAGAGATCATATGATGTACATAGAGAATAGCCCTGGACAATCAAGACAGTCTGGGCTAACCTTGGCCTCCTTCTGCTAACTGGGACATTAGGTCTCCCTCTCTTACACAGTCCCCAGAGGGTTATTGACTGTTCCATTTAACAGTAACCCTAGTTTCCTCATTGGTAAAATGATAGCACCTACCTGTCAGGGTGCCAGAGCCTGGTACATAAAAAAAGCCATAAAAATGTTAGCTGTTATTATATGTAGATGTGACCATACATTGAAAAGAGCTGGGAGGAGAGTGAGAACTGGGTTAAAAAAACAACTCCCATTTCTCTAGCACTTTGCCTATCATAAGTGCATTTTTCTTTTCATATTAAATTGCCTGATCAATGCTTGATTGACACCATGACATTGTGGGTAGGCTGTTGAAGTCAACATTAGTAAGACTCAGTATTTGGGGGTGAGGTAGGGATGGAAGAAATCAGAATTGCATGACTTGCTCAGGGTCACACAGCCAGTGTAGGACGTCAGATTTGAACTCAGATTCTCCTGACTTCAGGGCCAATGCTCTCTCCACTGCACCACCTCATTGCCCCAAGACTTGGTTTTAAAATTCCACCTCAGACATCAGCTTTTTAACCTTGTGCCTCAGTTTCCTCATCTGTAAAATTAATCCTATAAATCCCTTCCTGCTCTAAATCTATGAAATATTGAATTCTGAGAAATAAAGCAGTGTGGATCATTTCCCCCAAAATCGAATGAGGAAGTAAATCAGAGAAGCAGAAAATTTTAGGCAATGTCAATAAATCAAGTCTGAGTCACCTGGCTCCAAGTCCAGTGCTATGCTCTCATACCATGATACTTCACTACTAACTCACTGTGTCTAATTGGGCAAGTCCCTTCCTCTCTTAGGGCCTCAGTATATTAAATGGGGGGATTGAACTACTTGGTTTCTAAGGTTCTTTCCAGCTCTGACGTTCTTTGTCCAAAGACAAAGGTTAGCAAACTATAGGCTCATGGGCCAAATCCCACCTGCACCTTGTTTTTGTATGGCTCATAAGCTAAGAATGGTTTTTTACAAATTTATATGAAAATGTAAAAACTATCTTCATCTCCCGGGCCATTACAAAAACTGCCAGTGAGTTGGATAAGGCTCACACTGTTATCTGTTGATCCCTCTTCTAAGCTGCCATCCAGTTCTGAGGTTGTTGCTCAGTCCTGACTTTTATGACCCCATTTGGGGTTTTCTTGACAAAGACACTAGAATGGTTTGCCATTTCCTTCTCCAGCTCATTTTACAGATGAGGAAACTGAGGCAGACAGAGTTAGTTGACTTACCCAGGATCACATAACTAGTAAGTATCTGAGACCGGGTGACTCAGGAAGAGGAATATTCTATCCATTGGGCCATGGTAATGACCACGTTAATACCCTGGATACCTTAGAATCAGTCGGAGTCAGGTTAAGCAAAAGTCTTTATTCTTGGTCTTTTGGGGTCGCTGTCAGGGGAATAGATATAGGAATCTCCACACCTCCTTCTCTCTCCCCACCACCAAAGAAAGATCCTGCTTGTCCTACTCCACCCGCTGATCTCTCTCACACTTCTCTGTCTACACCCACAGATAGAGCCAGCACAGAATAGTTGGGCAGGGTCATTCTCCAAGCATATGTTAATAGAGTATTGTCCAATTGGTAATTAGCTTTAATCCTTCGGTTATCCAAGTGCATCAGCTCAGTACCAGCCCTTTACATCTCCTGCTTTCTTTTGTTTTAGAACACAGGTGGTCATGCCTCCCCTGACTTCTCAGGGAGGTGAGAATCCCAAAAAGGAGGTGATCACACCCTCCCTGACTTCTCAGGAAAGGAGGTGAAAAACTGAAAAGGAGGTGACCACCTTGACATCTTAGGAAGGGAAATGAAAAGCACCAAAGGGAAGTGGGGATGCTAGCGGGTTTCTGGGCTGAAGGGTCTTATCAGAAACAGGTATGCACAAATCCATCAGTATGGGAGGTATTACACAAGCACATAGCAATAAAGCACAGGCTATTAGTGATGATTTCCCCACAGTCAGTGCAGGCTTGATGAGGTGTAACAAACATGAATTGTACATGCAAGTAGTGATATAACAAAAAATATAAATTAACATGGTGTTGTAAAGGATTTCCAGAAGTCCTAGAAAAAAGGGTATGTAAACATCATATGCCTTCTTCAGCAGCCAAGAGATAGTCCAAAACCAATTTGCTTCACATGTTAGGGAATCCAATGATCCCCACAAGTTTTTGAAGACCTGCAACAATCTTTTTCTATGTTAGGGAATCCAATGATTCCTGCAGGTTTTCAAGTCCTGCAACAGTCTTATTATTTCTCAGAAAATCCAATGATTCCTGAGGACTTTCAAGTCCTATAATAGTCCTATCATGTCTCAGAGAATCTAGTGATTCCTGAGGGCTTTTAAGTCCTACAACAGTCCTATCATGTCTCAGAGAATCCAATGATTCCTGAGAGTTTTGAAGTCCTACAGCAATCTTTTCATGTCTCAGAGAATCCAATGATACCTGAAGGTTTTGAAGTCCAACAATTTTTGATGTCTATGAGTCAAACACCATAACTGCCAGGCTCTTTCAGTGGTAGGTACAGTCAGTGATGGAACCACCTGATGTTTCTTGGGTCTTCTCTTTCATTTCAAGGGTCTGCTCCATCTCTCTCCAATGGACAAGGCGAATACAGCTCAGTGGCACCCATTTGATTTTTTTCTCCATCTGTAAAGATGCAAGCAAACCCTCTCCACCAAGCAGTTAATCTATCTGGTTCCTTCCATTCACCACTTTCTGGGTCTCTTCACATTACCTTGTGATTATCTAAAGATAGTGGAGCTGCTCACACAGGACACTTCCCTTCCAGTGGGTTATAAAACCTGTCTACCAGAGCCAGTGCATCTTTGTCAAAGATCAAGAAGTTAATAGTATAAAGAGTTAGATTTAGAAGTTCTCTAGGGTTACCTGTGGCTCCCCCTTTCTTTTGTTTTTGGAGAAACATATTAATATCTTTGTTTCTCCTCTCTACTATTGCCTGTTCTTGAGGATTAAAGGGTTTGCCATTGGTGTGTAAAATCTTATACTGTGCACAAAAGTGTGCAAAATATTTAGAAGTATATGCAGGTCCATTGTCTGTTTTTACTGCTTGTGGAACACCCATAATTGTAAATGCTTATATAAGGAATTCAGTGACCACTTGGGCTGTCTCTTTTGCTGCTAGTATCATAAAAGTGAATCCTGAAAAGTTGTCTACCACAACATGGATAAAAGACAGATGACCAAAAGATTTATAATGGATCACATACATTTGCCAGATTTCATTAGGTCTCAAACCACGAGGGTTCTTCCCTGGAGGGAGCATAGGAGCTTGTATAGGAAGGCAAGCTGGACAGGCTTTCATTATGCTCCTAGCTTCCTCTCTTGTTATTCTAAATTGTAAATGTAAAGCTTGAGCAGTCTGATGATATTTAAAATTAGATTCTTGAGCTTCTTGAAATAAAGGAGTATTGGCCAACATAGTTAGAAGACCATCTTGCCTTTGAATTACTATCAAAAGTAGGACTTGGAAGCCCACTATGAGAGTGGACATGCAAGATATAGATCTTACCTGGATGCTTTCTCACTTGTTCTTGAAGTTCCTTAAAGAGCTGATATATATTGGAGGCTACAAATTTTTTTGGGCTATAGCAATTTTTTGTGTCACACCTACTGAATAGGCTGAATCAGATATTATATTTATATCTCCTGGATAATAAGTAAGAGCTAGAATGATTGCATACAATTCATTCTGCTGAGTGGACTGAAAAGGAGTTCTGACTACTCTCTTTAATAGTTAAGTCACGAGAGTATACAGTGCAAATATTATGTTTGGATGCATCTGTAAAGATGGTTGATCCTTTAAGAGGAACTTTAGAAACCTTTTCTTCAAGAATCCATTGCCAATTATGTAATAGTTTGGTTATCTTTAATGGAGACCCATGTGTAAAATTTGGAGCCATGGCTAATAAAATTTGCCACTCTGGGACACATTAGCACAGCACACATTAACTTATGCATTAGTATAAAAGGTATATTTCTTGTCAGATCTTATCCCAGATAATTGTATTGCTCACTTAATGGCCTTTAACAAAATTCTGGCAAGAAGCACTGGGTAAGGAGTAAGGCTTTGTTCTAGTTGTGCTGGGAGGTTCACCCACTCTATGACACTGTCTCCTTGATGAAAGATTGCTGTGGGTGCCTCTTGTGTAGCAAAAACTGATATTTCCAAGGGTTTTTGAGTGACTCTTTCAACCACATTGGATAAAGCCAGTTCAACTTCTCTCAAAGCCTCTTGAATTTCTTTTGTAAGCTGGCAGGGTGAGTTAAAATGCCATATATAATAAATAGAGTATTGTCCAATTGGTAATTAGCTTTAAGTGCTCAATTATCTAAGTGCATCTGCTCAGTTATAGCCCTTTACAGGCCACCCTTCCAGCTCTGATGTTCTATGTTTTAAAATTCCTCCCAGCTCTGATATTCTTTCTCTCCTTAGAAGTCTCTCCCTGATCTAACACTATGTTCCAAGGCTGTTTCCATCTCTGGCATTCTATGTTCTGAGGTCCCTCCCTAACTGGTATTTTATGCTCTCAGGTGCTTTCCAGTGCTAACATTTTATGTCCTAAGATCCTTGCGGATCCTTCTCAGCTCTACTATCCATATTATAAGATCCTTCCCAACTCTGCCATTGGATGCTCTTTGTTCCAGATGTCTTCTAGCTCTGATGTCTTAAGAACCCCTTCAGCTCTAAGATCCTAATCTCTGAGATCCTTCCTGTCTTCTAAGCATTCTTTTGCCTTTAACACCTTATGTTCTTAAGTTTCTTCTTATTCTGGCATTCTAATAAGAATAATAAAAAGAGTGCTAAAATTTACATAGTATTTACTATGTATCAAGCACTCTACAATTATTATCTTAGCACCTGGCAGGCAGGTGCTATTATTACCCCCATTTTACAAGTGAGGAAATTGAAGCAAACAGTATAAGTAATTTGTCCAGAATCAACCAGCCAATGAAATGTCTGACCTCATATCTGAACTCATAACTTAGTGATTCTGAGGCTGATGCTCTATGTCATTCACCATCTGTCTTCTAAGTCCTAAGGTCTCTCTCTATCTTCTCTGATATTCTATGTTTTTGATTCCATGGACTCTTTGACGTTTAGAATTTTATGCTCTGACATCTATTCTGGCTGATAATTCTTTGATATTCTGACTCACCTCTTGCTAATTCAATACAAATGCTCACTTTTCTAGATTTGGAACAAGATGTTCCAAAGGGAAAATTCCCCTTTCCCACTCCCTGGGAGAGGAGGGTGGGAACCTATGAGACACCCTGGGAGGCCGAGGGGGTGACTGGGCACTGAAATTACCCGTGTGTGTGTGTGTGTGTGTGTGTGTGTGTGTGTGTGTGTGTGTTTGTGTGTGTATGAAACATACTCATTCAGCCTCATGACCCAAACCAGATGCTCCTTGTAAGATGTCTGGGAAGTCTACGATTAATTCCATATCAGTAGCCAGATCAAAGCCCTCTGCTCTGGCCTCCACCCCCACCCTCCTGAAGGAGCTTCAGTAACCTACATACAGTTTAACTGTAGTAGCCTGTCTTGTCCTAATATGTGCTGAAAAGAAACAGAACTTTAGAGCCTTCTCATTTAACCTCTTCATTTCAGAAGATCGCTACCCAAATCCCATAACTATGACACCTTATGATCCACAAGGCACTTACTCCTCCCATATAGTGGGGGTTAGCAACCTAGCACTCCCATGATCTGGAAAACCCTTGTAAAATTTTTTGGCCGTCTCTTTCTATCAGAGAAGAAGACTGATTTTTTTCTTTTTCTTTTACGAAGGATTAACAATATTTTATTGTAAAAATTGGGTTAAGCATTTAATCATGGGATATATATATATATATATATATATATATATATATATGTCAATGTTAAATAAAATACCATATGAAAAATAAATATTGTAATAAATACAAAATACTATGGTAATTTCTTATGCTGATCCACAATAGTTCTGAGGAGGATGAAAAGAAAACATTCTAGGAATGGAGAATGACTTGTGTGAATTCATGGAAACAGGAGATGGCAAAACAATGGTGAGGAATAATTTAGCTGACAGGTAGGGGAAGAAAAAGGAAGGGGATATGATAGGAGATTTATCAAAACCACAATGGGGAAAATTGTGATGTGGAAAGGATAATTGTTTTCACTGTGAGGTGGAGAGGGAGAGGATTATCATCTGTATTTTACAGAATGGAAACTGAGGTTAAGAATAGGCAATGTAGGGACAGCTAGGTGGTGCAGTCGGTAGAGTACCAGCCCTGAAGTCAGGGGGACCTGAGTGAACTCAGACACCTAACACTTCCTAGCTGTGTGATCCTGGGCAAGTCACTTAACCCCAACTGCCTCGGGGGAAAAAAAGAATAGGCAATGTGATGTAATAGAAAGTTCTGGATTTGGAATATGAGATTTAAAAATCTGGCATTGTAACTTTCTACCTATTTAACTCAGGGTAAGGTACTTAACATCTCTAGACCTCAGTTTCTTTACTAATAATAATAGCAAATAATTTATATACATATACACACACACATACACACACACACACACATATATAGTCTTTTGGATTGCAAAGCACTTTACAAATAGTATCTCATTTTATCCTCACAAAGACCATGGAAGGTGTGTGCTATTATTAATTTTCTTTTACAAATGTAGAAATTGAGGCAGATAATGTTTAAGTGGCTTGCTGATAGCCATACAGCTAGTGTCTCAGGCTGGATTTGAACTCTGGCCTTCCTGACTCTAGGTCCAGTGCCCACCCTGTTGCTCCAAAGCTATAAAATGATAAAATTGGATTGGATTATATAGAAGATCATTTCCAGTTCTAAACCTATGATCCTATCACAGACTGGCAATAGGAAAGGGACAGGGATTTGGCTTTGAGCATCATAGCCTGAAGGGAAGAACTGGATCAAAACACACAAGAACAAGTGTTACTGTGTTCCAACAAGATCCAGGACAAGAATTCAACATAAACCAGTCCAACAAAATTAACAAATATTTGTTATTGTGTCTATTGTATGCAAGATCCCATCATGGATTTTGGAAATACAGAGGCAAGGACAAGATAATCTTGCCCTCAAGAAGCTTACATTCTATAAAGGAAATAAATTGTGAGTAGAGAAAAAGTTATCAGATGTGGGGGAGAACATCAATATCTGGACACCTGGACAGTCTAGAAAGATTTCAAGAAAGAAATGGCATTTAATCTGAGCATAGAGGGAAGACAAAGAGAAGGAGGGATGAGGAGGGAACATTCTAGGAATAGAGAATGGCTTGTGTGAATTCATGGAGGCAGGATATGGCATGACAATGGTGAGGAATAACTTAGCTGGCAGGTAGGGGGAAGAAAGGGAGGGGAAATGATAGGAAATAGAATTGGAGAAATAAGTTGGAGCCTTAGACACCAAAGGCAAGGGGAGTCAGTCACTAGAAGGATTTGAAGCAAGGGCCTGACATGATCAAACTGATCCTATTGACCATTGTGTGTGGGGTGGATTGGACAGTGGGGAGAATGGACTCAAGGAGACCAGTTAGGAAAGAGATATTTGGAACAGCACATACAAGAAGTGATGGGGGCCTGAAGACATTGTTTTTGTCTTTACACCATCTCTCATATATGTCCCCATCTTTCCACTCACACAGTCTCAACCTGACAACAGGTTCTTATCAATTCATGACTGGACTATTGCAAAAACTTTCTAATTGGCTTCCCTGACTCACATCTTGCCCCACACCAATCCATCTTCCATATTAATTGCCTAAGTGATCATCATGTTCAGGAAGAGCATGTCACACCCATTCAATAAATTTCAGTGGCTTCCTATTTTCTCCAGAATTAAATATAAAATCATCTGTTTGATTTTTAAAGCCATTCATAACTATTGGCTATTCCTACTTTTCTGGTCTTTTTGTATTCTTCTTATTATTCAGTTGTGTCTGACTCTGTATGACCCTGTGGACCTCCGACTATAGAGTTTTATGTTTAATTCAAATCCTACCCTTTGCAAGAAGCCTTTCTCAATATAACTAGCTAGTACCTTCTTTCTACGACTACTTCCCATTTGTGGGAACAGTGTACCATTTTTGTATGCTTTTGTATGTTCCTTAAGGGCAGGAACTATGCCTTTACACACAGCTCAGTGCTTAATAAATGCTTACTGGTTGAACCAAAATAGTAGCCTTGGGTATTGAGAAGGGAACAGATGAGAAACTGGGTTGAATTAATAAGAAGTGGCAGCTAATTATACATGGGAGTGAGGGAGGGAGAGGGCAGAGTAAAGGATGATTCTGGATTTCTAGACCTGGGTAATCAGGAACAGAAGGTATCTTCTACAGAAAAGTTTGGAGGAGCTCAAGATTTGAGAATGAGGGGCAGGGGAAAGGAAGATGATTAGTTCTAGTTTTGACATATTTAGTTTGAGAAGTCATTGATAAATATGTATATATATATATGGCCAGCATCATTTCAGGATATTGTGTTGGAGCTCAGGAAGGAGACAAGGGCTGGATGCATTCATTTAGGTGTCTTGTGCTGAGAGATGATAATTAAATGGAACCAAAAGAGATCTACAAAAGGGCTTAGAATACCCATAGAGAAGGGACAGAAACTGAGTGATGACAAAGAAAAGGGAACTGAGGAAGAATAGTCAGATGGGAAGAGAAATAAAGAAAGAGCATGCTATGGAGCCAAGTGGGGCTGGCGAGAAGTGTCATGGGAAGCAGAAAGGCCAGGAAAGCTGAAGACTGTGAAATGAGACTTGGATTTATTAGTCAAGCAGTTTCAGACAAATGGTACAACAAGAAGCCATATAACCAGGGCTTGAGAATTGATTTGATAAGAAAGTGAAGTGAGTACAAATAGGTTCTTCAAAGAGGTTGGTGGTAGAAGGGGGAAGGGAAGGGAAGATGCATTTATATAATTCCTATTGCACTGGGCACTGGGCTAAGCACTTTTTGCAAATATTATCTCATTTGATCTTCACAACCATCCTTATCTATGTGAGGTGTTCAGGGAAGATTAGGGCCTCTGTTGTAAAGGTTTGCCAAGCCCTTTTCAGGACTGATCCTCTACCTTTCACTTAACGCTCACTTGTAGCTCTAAGAAGTTGTAGCATGAACAACAATTACACCCTGGTAAAACCATCTCAGTTTGAAGGATTCAAACTCATCACTGGGTTAGGGGATGTCCACCCCAGTTATGTAAGAGGCCTTCCCCTGGATGAGAATAATTTGTTCCAATGGCCATGGAGACAAATGAAACAGGTACTGTGAAGCGCTGAAAGCTTGGTCAGACCCTGAAGACCAAGGTCGTTCCTTGCACAAGGGCCATCACCAATCATCCTGACTTTTGTCCTATGACTAGACTTCAGTGACTCAGAAGAGAGAGTTGGGCTGATGGAGATGTGCAACTCTGTCTTGCTTAAATACAATTCATGTACAAGTCATGACATCCTTATTATTCGCTATTTCCCCCCACACACATAAAGATATCATTGTTCCTCTTTGAAAATGAAGGACAAAAACTTTCCCTGTTTCATAGTTGAGAAAACTGAGGCAAACCAAAGTTAAATGTTAAGGGTCCCATAGCTAGTATCAACGACTGAATTCTAAGCTTAGCACTATCTGCTGTGTCACTAGCTGTCTTTAAGGCAAGAAAGATCTAGGAATGTGGAAAAGATGCAGAATAGAAACTTGAGCTATTTTTAAGGATGAAGGAGATCTGATAATGCTTATGGAGCATTAAGGAGGAGAGATCATATATGGAAAGGCTGAAGATGAGAGAGACAGAGATAGAGACACAGTGAAAAAGATACAAAAACAGAGACAGAGAAACAGACAAGCCACACACAGAGAGACAGAGAGACAGTGAGATAGATAGAGAAGGTGGCTTTAATCAAAGAATTGAGCTGAGGAGAAGCAAGTTATAGGATGATAACTAGGTAGAATGGTGGTATAAAATGAGGGGTTTAAAAAATCTTCCCTTTATTGTTTTTTTTATTTATATTTCTTTCAATTAAGAAAAAATATAGTCTCTCTCTCTTACCTTTCTCTCCCATTAGAAAAAAGAAAAGAGAAGCAAAACTCTTGTAATAAATATGCATGGTTAGGAAAAACAAATCTATGTATTGGCCATGTTCAAAAACATTTATATGTCAGTCTCCACCCTTAGTCCATCAACTATCTGTCAGGAAGTTGGGTCCCCTGGAATGATGACTAGTCATTATTAATCAGAATTCTTGAGAATTTCAAAGTTGTTTATATTATATAAATATATAACATTTTAAAAAATAACATTGTTATTGTATAAATTGTTCTCCGGTTTCTGCTTACTTCACTCTAGATCAGTTCAAATTAGTCTTCCCAGGTTTCTCTGAAACCATCTCCAGTATTTCTTACCTGACAATAACATTCCATTATATTTATTTGCTATAATTTATTCAGCTATTTCCCAATTGATAGACAACCCCTTAGATTCTAGTTCTTTGGAACACAAAGATCTTCTATAAGTATTTTTGTATATATTGGTCCACTCTTTCTTTGATTTCTTTGAAGTATAAATCTAATGGTTATACATAAGAATGATTTTTTTTTCTAGGATAGGGAAAACATAGAGATGTGTTTGTAGCCAGCAGAAAGATAGTACATAAGAGTGGAAAGATTTCAAAATTACAGAGGAAGTATGGATGATGTTGGAGCATTTTATAGCAAAATATGGGATGGGATCAAAGGTACATTTAGAAGGTAAAAAGAAGGGCTATATCTTAATGCGAGACCAAGGTGAAGAAGAAAATAGTGAGAAAAGATACGAATAATGTGAGAGGAAGAGGAAAGAAAAAGGAGCTCTTGGCCAATGACCTCAATTTGTTCATGAAATATGAAATGAAATCCTCAGCTGAGAGCATTGGAATAGGGAGTGCCTTTGGAAGCTTTAGGAAATAGCATGTCCTGAGAAGGATATTGAATTGTGTAGGGAGATGCAAAGATGGCCTTGCTGTATTAAAAGTTTAAATGGCATTATGCAATATAAATTTATAGTGAACCAGTCTACACAATTTTGAGATTTTCTCCAGCTTCATTCAGTAACTCATGAACGTCAAAGCAATTTATAGTGAGAATAATTGGAGTTTAGAAAGAAAAGATTGGGAATATCAAGAATGATTGGGTAAAAGAAGAGATCAGATGAGCAGGTGAGTAAGGATTTGAGCATAAAACAGAACAGCTGGTTCATCAATGGGTAGAGAGAGATAGGTAAGGCAGGAGAGTTTAGCCAGTGCAGGAGATAAGCATTGAGGGATGGAGGAAATGAAAGTTGTGGTGAGAATAAAGAACAGGGTTCACAAGACAGAGGGAAAGATGGAATGATCAAAGATTACAAAGGAAGTCTGAAGTTCACAAACATGGAAGAAGAGCAATAATGGATGATGTTGGCAAGGTAAGGAATATGATTATTTCTGGGTGTAGTTTAGGTAGACTGAAGGAGAAAGTCATGGGAATTGAGAGTAATGAATTATTCTAGGCTCCCTTCTTACTCAAATGTTTTAGAGTTATGGGCCCTTCCTTTCTTTTATAAAATTCAATTGAAGAGGTGACAAAAAGCACTTAAGGTTTGCAATGCACTTTACATATATTATCTCTGAATTAGTACCAGAAGGTCTTTCCATCCCAGATTGATTCCTTTTTCTTTGGAACTAGGTAAAAAAAGCCATTCTTTGACTCATTTCTTTAATGGGTTGCTTCAGTCAAACTGAAACCTGTTAAAGATCCTTAGCTTTAAAAGGCCAAAGTTTCCTGCTGCATCTAGAACCATCTCCAGTCATCCTGATCTCTGTCCTACCACTGGACCCCTATGGTTCCAGAGGAGAGAGTGAGGTTGATGACTTTGCATAGTCCTGTCACTTAAATCCTTAATTCACTTGGACTTCATGACGCAACTTCCCTGATGCCATAGTCATCTTAGAGGATTACTGACAAACAACAATAATTACTATTGTTACTATTTTATAGGTGAGAAAACTAAGCCTTAGTAATTCAGCCATTAAATATCAGACTCTAGTAATTCAGCCATTAAAGATTGGAGGTGATTTTAGTCTTAGATCTATTCTGACTTCAGGTCCAAGGTTCTTTTTACTACCCCCACATTTCTCAATGCTAGTTTATTGTAGGCTACTTTTTTATTTTTATCTTTTATTGAAGTTTTTATTTTCAAACATATGCATGGATAATTTTTCAACATTGACCCTTGCAAAACCTTGTGTTCCAAATTTTCCCTCCTTTCTCATATTCCTTCCCCTAGCTGGCAAGTAATCCAATATATGTTAAACATGTTAAAATATATGTTAAATCTAATATATGTATATATATATATATATATATATATATATATATATATATATATATATATATATATATATATATACAATATACTATATATATATATGCATATATACATATACTATATATATATATATATATATATATATATATATATATATACACACACACAATCATCTTCCTGCACAAGAAAAATCAGATCAAAAAGGAATAAAATCAGAAAGAAAACAAAATGCAAGCAAGCAACAACAAAAATAGTGAAAATGCTATGTTGTGTTTCACACTCAATTCCCACAATCCTCTCTGTAGGTGCAGATGGCTCTAACCATCACAAGACCATTGGAACTGATCTCTCATTGTTAGAAAGACACATCCATCAGAATTGATCATTGTATAATCTTGTTGCCATGTATAATGATCTGGTTCTGCTCATTTCCCTTAGCATCAGTTCATGAAAGTCTCTCCAGGCCTCTTTGAAATCCTCCTGCTGATCATTTCTTATAGAATAATAATATTCCATAACATTTACATACCATAACTTATTCAGCTAGGCTCCTTTCTGAGGTTTCACTTCAGGTGACCTGTCATGAGTCCTTCAGTTCTTTTCTGAACTTTACCTTCTACTTCTACAGTTGCTATCCAAGTATCTTACAGCAGTGGTTCTCAAAGTGTGGTCCAGAGAACTCTGGAGAGCTCTGAAATTCTTTCTGAATTTCAAAAATCAGTTTTAATTTCTATTTCTATTAATTTCAGAATTTTAGATTTTTAATTTCTATTAATATTTCTATAATATAATATTAATATAATATAATTAATATTAATATAACATAAACAAAAACTCTTTGGACAGATTCTCAATAATTTTAATAGTATAAAGATAGCGAGACCAAAAGTGTGGGAACTGCTGTCTTACAGAAATCACCTGCAAATGATGCTAAGGTATTCTCAATAATTTTAATAGTATAAAGATAGCTAGACCAAAAGTGTGGGAACTGCTGTCTTACAGAAATCACCTGCAAATGATGCTAAGGTATTCATGCCAGACTGTTGTATTCAAAGGGGGTATGTTCTGAGCAATTATTTCAGTCTCATCCATGGGAATAAAAAGAGGCTGCAATTCCCAAGGGACTGAAGGTTATTTAGGCTTCAGCCAGTTTCACAAGAGGAAAGGAAGAGAAAAATTAGTGAGAAGTCCAAGAACGGAGCCCTGGCTTCTCTCCCAGAGCCCTCTCTGCCCCCTGCCTCTGCTGGGACATCAAGCTCTTGAGGATTGTCGCATTTGGTCATCCTTGGCTGTCTAGCTCAGATCCTAGCTTGATATCACTCAGAATCAGAGAATCTGAGAGCTGGAAGGGAAATGAGAAGGCAGCAAGGGCAGCCCATATCTCCTCAGAAATCTACTCTATGTATCTCAGCCTCCACCTGAAGACCTCCAGTGAACAAGCTGCCCAGGCAGCCCATTCTACTATTGCATAGCACTTGTTTTTTCCTTACATTCAGCCTGAATCTGCCTCCCTGAAACTTTCATCTTGCTTCTAGTTCTTCCCTGTGAGACCAGAAATCCACATGATAGTACTTCAAGTATTTGAGTAACCCTCCTTCTCTGTTCCTCTTCCACTCCACTCTCCAGCCAACGTCTTCTCCTCCCCAGGCTAAACATAACCAAGGAGTGGTGAGAATGAGTAACTTAGCTGTGATGATGCTCAGCTCCTGGTTTTGTAGTGCTTTTTACCCAGGAACTTAGTACCATATATGGTAACTGTCTGCTTTGCCTTGTGTCACCACACTGGATGAGAAAACAATCTTTGGAATGTATCAAGCAATTAAGAAATACTTGTTTACTTGTGGGTAGTGCCTAGGGAGTTTGGGGGCTGCCCCCTGAAAACTAGGGCTCTATCTGAGGTCTTCTTCTTCACTGGATTAGGGGAAATGGGGCTTTGACCCAGGTCTTTTCAGGGATGCGATTTAAATTTTTTTGCTCTGAAATATATTGCCACATGTAGGTATTACTTACTCTGCTTTGTCTCACCAAAGTACCTGAGAGGGGAAAACAATGATAGAGGCCTCTGTAATCAGAGAGTATCCAGGCATCTGACCTCCTATCACCAGGATGTCCTCCAAGACCAGAGCTTCAGAACCGTCCCACAAGCCCTCGGAGCCAAGAGGGAGGGAAGGAGAGAAGGAAGAAAAGAGGGAAAGAAGGACAAAGGAAGGGAGGAAGGGAAAGAGGGAGAGAGGGAGAGGGAAAGACAGAGGAAAGGAGAGAGAAAGAAGGAGAAAGAGGGTGGGAGAGACAGAGAAACACACACAGAGGGAGAGGGGAAGAGAGAGAGAGAGACAGAGACAGAGACACAAATACACATACACACAGAGAGAAACACAAAGAGAGAGACAGATAGATAGACACAGAGACAGAGAGACAAAGAGAGAGAGAGATAAGAGAGAGATACACAGAGAGAAAGGGAGGGAGGGAGGGAAGGGAGGAGAGAGAGGGAGAGGGAGAGAGAGAAAGGGAGGGAGGGAGACAGAGAAACAGAGAGACACACAGAGAGGGAGAGGGACACACACACAGAGAGAGAATACATATAAAGATAGATACAAGATATATTGATACATAGAAAGATAGATAGATAGGTATATAGGTGGATAGATAAATAGATAGGTTGAGTGAATAAATGAGAGAATTAGCATTATTAAGTGCTAAGCATGTGCCAGGCACTGTACTAAGCACTAGGGTTTCAAAGAGAAGTAAAACTTTCCCTCAAGAAGTTTTCAATCTGGGAGAAGACACATAAAGGGGAGCTTGAAGTGGGGAGAGGAGAGGTAAAAAAGAGTTTTCCTAAGATGTCAACATGGTTCAAGGAGGAGGAAAAGAATTTCAGAGAAATCCCAGGCAAGAGTGAGGTGAAGAATGACTGGAGTTAATCAAAAATATTTATTAAACCCCTACTATATGACGGGTCATCTACTAAACTCTAGGGATACAAAAGGAGGCAAAAGACAATCCTTCTCCATGACCTCATAATCTAATCTAATTTAATCTAACATGTAAAATTAATACATACAAACTATACACAGGAAAAAGATGGAAGGCACTAGAATTGAAGGTCTGGGAAAAACTTCTTGTAGAAGAAGAGATTTTACTTGGGTCTTAAAGGAAGGCAAGGAATTCAGAAGGCAGAGATGAGAAACTTTAGAAGGGACTATACTGGGTATTGGAGATACCAAGACAAAAAACTGAAAAGGTCTTGAAGCTGCCATTCTAAGTGCAGCTGACAACTAGAAAGAATGCCCAGAGCTGAAAGATGGAGTGTCTTGTTTATGGAACAGCCAGGATGCCAGTGTCACTGAAGTTTTTCCCAAAAGAGTGATTCCAAAAAGGAATCAATAATGAGGAGAGGAAATCCCAGGGTAGAATTTGTTCAGAGAAAGAGGAGCATCCCTAAAAGATTTCAAGGCATGTGACATGCCCTGACCTCTTGGAGAAGTGGCACAGAAATGGGCTGGCACAAGAGGTGAGTTCACCTGGGCACCCAATTATGAAGTATTTATCAAACAGACACTTAAAGCAATCTACGTGCTATAGTATCCCCACTCTGTTATCACAGGCCTCTGGAGAGTGGGAGTTCCACTCATTTGGTGCCTTCTCCTTTAATCTCTGTGATTAAGATACAAATAGTAAATCTTAAAAGAAGGTGGGGAGCATGGAAGCAGAGGTTAATTATGTGTATATTGGGGGACAGTGGGTAATTTTGTGGGACAAGAACAATCTTATGTAACATTAAGTTAACGGAGCAAAAAAGGCAATCTATCTCCCAAAGAGGCCTGAACTCTATCTATTCAGGGGTTGAGGACAGAAGCTGGGTCTCCAAGAGATGTTTGTTATTTTTCTGGACTCTGTGGTGAGAGAACATAGCTTCCTTTGTGTATGCTATGGTCCAGCTCAGCCAGGCTGCTCACTGTTCCCATTCCTTATGTTCTGTGTCCCATCTCCACCATCTCATCCTCTGCCTCTGAGAATCTTCAGCTTTTTTCAAGGCCTAGAGCAGGTATCTTCTTCTGAAATATCTTTTCATTGTTTCCCCCAGTTGTTAGTACTCAACATTATCATGGGTTTACTTACTGCCATGGTCCCCCAGTACAAGATAAGTTTCTAGATGCAAGGACTCTTTCAGTTTTTTGTCTTAGCATCTCCAATGCCCAACGTAGTTCTTTCTATATACCATGCACATCTAAATTAAGCTAAATTAGACTGGTCCCTGTATCCCAAGAGTTCTGCTCCCTCACCATCCTGTTTGCCTTCTTCTGTACACATTCCAAGGAAGTGTCCATATCAGGATGCAATATTCCATGGGGTTGGCCACGGCAAAATGCAATGGGACTAGTACTTTCCTTGTTCTTTAATGTGACCTAAAATGCTTTCCACATCATATCATTGATTCATTTTTAACTTTCAGATCTTTTTCACATGAATCAGACTAAGAAACTGAGGCCAAAAAGGAAGAGATTTACTTAAAGTAATGCAGTGAGTTAGTGGGGGAGCTTGAAACAGTGTCCCCTGACCACATCATTACTGCTCAGGAGATACCTCATAAGGCAAATGAAAAGGAGATGGAGTGAAAAGATTTTAGAATGGGGTTTTAAGTTCTGCCTCTTCTACCAACTCATGTGGCCCTAGCCAAGTAATTTTCCTTATCATAAAATAAATGGTATAACCCTTGAGTCTAACATTCCATGTTCTAAGGGCCCTTCCAGATCTGACATTCTGTCTTCTAAGTTCCTCCCAGCTCTGATGTTCTGTGTTCTAAGTTCCTCCCAGCTCTGACATTCTGTGTTCTGATGTCCCTTTCTTCTCTGACATGCTGTAATTCTATAAATCTATTCTCAGTCTCTCCAGGGAGCACGTCTGTCTCTGTTGTTGACGCAAGGTTTCCTGTGATTCATCCATGAGAAGCGGGATCTCGCTGTGCAGAACATCCTCTGCCTCTCTTGAAATCTTCCAAATCAACAGCTGAGATCCTTCGGAAGTTGGGCTGGAGCCACTCTTATGATTGTTAGAAACCACAATCCTAAGAAGTCAGGCTGATTTGTTCCTTGAACAATGTGGGGAAGAGGGGGGAGAAGTAATGGGGTCCCTGGTTTTATTGGAACTTTTCGTCAAGTGCATTAGGAGTAGTGGTCTGGGAGTCAGGACATTTGGGATTGAAACCCCGTCCTGTCTATAAATAATAATGAGATTTAGAGCAGTTGCTACCTTTCTTAAAAGGTTGGATTCCTCCTTTGTAAAGTAAAGGGATTTGATTCAATGCTCCCTACCTTTCTTTTCATGGTTGAGGAACATTACATTTGGAGGAAAATCTCTTAGTACCCCATTTTGTTTTTGAATAAGTTACTACTCTTCTAGCCTCAGTTTCCCTATTTATTAAATGGAGAGAATATTCACTCCCTACTTCAAAATCTTTGTGAGAAAAGTGCTTCATAAGCAGTGGTGTAGTGATAAATATTTAACAACTGACTCTCAAACTATATGCATAAAAATTCTATGATAATCAATTATCTGTGAGTAACTTAGCTCTTCTCGTAAGTACAATGATCCAAAATAATACCAAAGGATTCGTGTTGAAAAATGCTCTCTACAGCTAAAGAAAGAACTTTGAAGTTTGAATGCAGATAAAAGATTTCATTTTCTGTATTTGACTATATATGTATGTGTGAGCTTGCATGTGTGCACGTATATGTGTTTTACCCCTTTTGGGTCTGTGTTTTCTTTTACAACATAACTAATCTGGAAATATGTTTTGCACGATTGAACATGTATAACCTATATCAAATTTCTTAGCATCTCAGGAAAGGAAAGAGAAAATTTGGAATTCAAAATTTTTAAAAACAAATGTTAAGAATTGTCTTTCTATATAACTGGAGAAAAAGAAATTATTTTAAGAGAAATTTATTTTATATAAAAATAAAATATATCAATAAATTAAAATTTTATAAAGATGAAAATGTATGCATAACACTTTTAAGTTTAATCTGTTTTATTAATTTTTCTCTATTATTTTCTTAAGTTTAGAAATAATATAATAAATCAACTCCTGATTTGTAGCATTTGCTAATTTCCAAAATGTAAATGCCAACACTGAAGATTTAACAATTAGCTCTCACTAGTTGGCTTCAGCACAATGCTTTCTGTAGGCTTTACAGTACAATAGGTTGTTGCTATTGCCTTCTACATTCCTGCATCTTAAATTTTAACGCCTCTTTTAGCTCTAAGTTTTTCTCCTTTGGGACAAACATGTCCAGTCTTTTGATGCAACTGATACTTATATGGCACAATCCATTAGATTATGATTTCCCTTAAAACAAGAACTTTTTTGTATCCCTAGGGCTTAGCATAGAGCCTGCTACTTTTTGCTATTATTATTTAGTTGTTTCAATTGTATCTGATGCCATGACCTCATTTGGGATTTTCTTGACAAAGAAGTGATTTGTCATTTCCTTCTCCAGATCATTTCATGGATCAGAAAACTGAAGCAAATCCAGGTTTATATGACTTGCCTCTGGTCACACAGCTAGGAAGTGTCTGAAGTCAGATTTGAATAGAGGATGAGTCTTCATCCTGACTCCATGGCCAGCACTCCATCCTACCTACATATCTCCTAGTTGACATTAATAAATGGTTATTGACTCACTGATTGACTCGTCTCCAATACTTCATCCTGTTGCCATTCTCCTCTGGACATTTTTTTTTTTTCTTCTTAGTGCCTTCCTGAAACATAGCACCTAGAATTGGACCCAGTATTTTCAGTTGTTATTTGACCAGAACAAAGTATAGCAGGATTATCTGCTAGAATTCTTATTCTAGATCCCATGCCTTTCTTGGCTGAAGAGAAGATTAGCTTTCCCCTCCTCTCTTTGCTCACACTATTGACAATAAAAGCTCCATGTATTTCTTGTGGAATTGGCATAATTCCAAGTACAGAATTTACATCTATTGCTATTAGGTCTCATCCTAATAGAATTGGCTCATTATTCTAGCATGTTAAGATATTTTTTGGTCTTCACTCTATAATCCAACATAATAGTTATCCATCCCAGCTTTATGCCATCCACTAAGATGTCATCTGTGTCTTTGTTCAAGTCATTAATAAAAATATTGTCTAGCATAGAGCCAAGGACAGGTACATGGGCCAGCCATTGAAACAAATGTAGTAATTGAACAATCTTGCATTAAATGTCTACTATGTACAAGGGTATTGTGTCCAGCACTGAAGGCAAAAGATACAAATGTCATACTCCTTATTCTTAAGGAGTTTGGAGCTTGATAGGAGATGTAACTTGCATAAAGATAAATATAATGTCATGTAGAATTTGATAAGAGAAGATGAAAAATAAAGTGCTACAAGGAATTTAATGAAAGGAGTTAAAGCTGGAAGGGACTATAAAAGTCATCCAGTTCATTTCTTTCCTTTTATGGGTAAAGAAACTGAGACCCTCGGGGTAAAATGATTGACCCAAATTAAATGATAGTGCTCAAATGATCATTTATTTAAGAGTTCAACAAACATTTAAGTATCTAGATAAGATATGATTCCTACTTTAATGGAATTAACATTTTGTTAGGGGTTAAGCTATAAATACTATTAACTATGAGCCTCAGATGGATACCATAAAAATGTAAGAAGGGAGAGAATTTTCGGCCAGAGGGAGTCCTGGAGGGCTTCTTGCAGATGATATCTGAGCTGTACTTCAGAGAACATAGATTAGTATTGCATGTAGCTTCTTCTCACCTTTTAGCTCAATAAGAACTCATATGGCTCAAATTCCTGAGTGTTAAGGATTTTTTCCCTCCATCAAGGCTGAAAAATACTGCTCTCACCCTTTTTTGGTCAAACAACTGGAGATTTTGTGGGGAGAGGGGTTGTAAAGAAAATGAAAGTGATATGACCAACAGCATGTGGGTGTAAGGCAAAAATGCTTGAGGCAGATTGAGCCAAGCACACCATACAGACAACATAAGTAGGAGCCATGAGAGAGGGGTGAGTAGCACACAAGAATATCTATAAAATATCTAATTTGCTTTCTAAGATGGTGAGTCAGAGGCTAGAGAGAGAGCACCAATGCCAGACACAGAACTGACCTAGATGTTTGAAGCTGAAGAAACTAGAATAAATTGCAACTAGACAGATTTAATTATACTAGCATTCCTGCCACTGAGTTGTATTGATTCTTCCCAATTCCTCCTTAGTCAAGGACTGATTACTATTTGAATTGAGACCAGGGCCTGAATCAACAATAGTGAAAGCAAAATTCTTAACTGCCAAAAAGGAAGGAAGCAGCAGATGAAACACAGTGAAAGTGAAGAGAGATTTCACTGGCCCTGAAGTCAGGAGACTTGAGTTCAAATGTGACCCTAGACACTTAACATTTCCTCACTGTGTGACCCTGGGCAAGTCATTTAACCCCCCAAAAGGAGAGATTTCAGACCTCTGTAGCTATTGTGTATTTAGGTTATTTCTCTCTATGTTACATGCTACAGATTGGGATGCTGCCTTCTGGTAGTCCCATGATCTAGCTTGTGTGAGTATGACTGATGGGTCAAGATGGTTTTTCATATATTGGAAGTTAGACTTAGGATGTATATGAAATGAAAATCTTGATAATATATATATATATATATACATATACATATATGTATATATATATATATATACATATATATATATATAATTTTTTTTTTTTGCTTTGCAACTTGCTTTACTTTTATCAAATCTATTTAAACTGTTGCTTAACAGAGCAATGGCCTACAGTGAAGGTAGATAAAATAACTGAGATCTGGAAAAGGAAGGGGTAAAGCTATGTAGAGGGGGAGCTGAATCTTTAAATGATGTGAGGCAGCATTGTAGGATGGGATATTGGGTTGATTGACAACCACCCCTGTCCATGGTCCTGACTATTGACTGAGGTCCAAACAAGGGCCCTGTTACATGGCATTACATTAGCTTGATGAGCAATGAAGATGTCCCTAGTTTTTCAAGTGGTTGAGTAATAATGAGCTAAGATGGGTAAATGACCAATTAGTGTGGGACTAAACAGATTATGGTATATGAATGTAATGCAATATTTCTGTGCTGTAATAAATGAAGAATGTGATGTATTCAGGGAAGCATGGAGAGACGTACATGAATTGAGGTAGAGTGAAACAGAGCCAAGAACATAATACATACAATGACTACAACAATATAAATAGAAAGAACCCCACAAACACATCCAAATCAAATGTGAATATTGCAAAATTATAAAGAACAAGCACATAGAGATACAATGAGCAAAATAGTGTTATCCTTTACAAAGAATTGTAAAAGATGACAAAGATGGAAAACCCATAAAGGTTACAGATTCATTTTACAAATACACATCAGTTATGCTGACTTTTTCTTCTTCTTCTTCTTTTTTTTTAATCTTTAAAATACTACTTATTACATGAGATGCCCCTCTAGAAGTGAAAAAAGGGACAAATAGAGAGGCAAACTATGGCCATGTAAAAACCTCCTCAATCCATAAAATCACATTAAAAAGAAATATGTAAACCATACAGACTGTAAATATTAAATGCTGCAAACACATAAATTTAGAAAATAGTCTAATCAGCATGAGATGGATTTGTTAAGGAACGACTTTTTTTGAAGATGAACTTTAAAAAATTGTTTTTAATTCCAAATTCTTTCTCCTCCTCTACTCTTCCTCTCTCATTGAGAAGGCAGGAAATATACTACCATAAATATCTATATATCTATATATATGTATATCCATATACATATCCAATCATGCAAAACATATTTCTACATGGAGATGAACCATTGGTCACTTTCTAAAGGAACAGATGGATATGTGTATTATATAAGAAGAAATAGTCCAACAGGAAGGAAAAACTTGAACAGAAGCAGAAAGAATCAAATCAATATAAACTATAGATACAAAAAGAGACTCCTTGGATAGAACTGATGATACTTAGTAGACAGTCCTATCCTGACAAAGAAACACGTGATATTGGCAGGCTTAGCCCAGACAGAGCTGGTTCTTTTGGAAGAATTCAATGGGATTCTGATCCTACAACTTATGCTTGTGGCTTGAGCACGGTTCAGCTATTTTTCAGCCATTTCCAACTCTTTGTAATCCTATTTGGAATTTTCGTGGCAAAGATACTGGGCTCATTTGTCATTTTCTTCTCTGGCTCATTTTTACATAAGACAAACTGAGGCAAACCAGGGTTAAGAGACTTGCCCAGGGTCACAGAGTGGGAAGTGTCTTAGGCCAGATCTGATCTCAGAAGCCTGAGTCTTCTGATTTCAAACCCAGCATTCTATCTACTATACCATATAGCCGCCCCAGTTTGTACACACTTTGAAAATACTAATGGAGTATGAAGAACAGGAGCCAAAGAGTACTCTACTTGAAACCAAGACTCCTGAGTTCAAAACCTACATCCAAGGCTTATTAGATGTGTGACCTTGGACAAATCTTAGTTTATATGTAAAATGAAGGTGATTATAATACATTTATGGTTTGCTTCACAGGGATGTTGAGAATCTCTTAACATCATTTGCCTTGTATAAAAAAATAAAGAAAATAGGATGAATAACCACAACAACTTGTATTTGTATCTCCAGTGTTTAACAGTCCCTAGCACAGAATAAGTGCTTAACAAGTGCTAGTGTTTGACTGACAGCCAATCACTGCTCTAGGGCATTTTCTAAATTTTTGTTGCCTAAAATTTTGTCCCTGGGAATTCTATTTGCCAATGAAATCACAGCACTAATCTCTTCCCCAAGAACTATATAAATGTGAGATATTATTGTTACAATACATAGATATTATTTTAAGTCATAACTACTCTGACTTCTCATCCAGTGAAAGAATCCATTTCTTCAGATTCCTTAATAATAGGGAATATTAGCCTCTGCTAATGCAGCAGTGAATTCATTACTTCACAAGACAGCTCATTCTGCTATTGAACTCTTCTGGTTATTAGAAAGTTCTTCCAGATGCCAAGTCAAAATATTCCCTTCTTTAGCTTCACATAGTGAAAATAACAGTAATAGTTAGCATTCACATAGTCCTTTAAGGTTTGCAAAGCACTTTACATATATTATTTCATTTTTTCCTCAAGTAATTTCTAGAGATAAATGCTGTTATTCTTATTTTATAAATAAGAAAACTAAAGAAGACAGTGGCTAAGTATCTACCTAGAGTCACACAATTAATTATCTGAGGTAGAATTGGAACTCCTCTTCCTGACTCCAAATCTAGTACTTCACACACCTATATGCCACCCAGCAGCTTACTCTTATAAGCCGAAACACCTGAATGCAAGTTCCAGTTCTGACATTTATTAGTTCTATGATCTTGATCAACTTTTCTGAGATTCAGTTTCCTCTCTATAAAATGGAGCTAAATATCACTTCCTAGGATTACTGGGAGGAAAGCTATTTGAAGGAAATCTTAGTACTTGGTAGCATTAGTACTACACTACTTATTATTTTATCTCAGTACAGTATTTATTTTATTTGTTTGTTCACCTCTTTATTTGTTTAGTTATTACTTCTGTTCTTAGTTCTGCCCTCTGGGGCCACACAGTCCAAGGCTGCTCCCTTTCTCCTAGATCAGCCCTTCAGACATTCCACAGCACTGATTCTATCTCCCCTTCTCACATCTCCAGTTTTCTTTTTCCTAATATAAACATTTCTTGCCCTTTAATGAATTCTCACAGGATGTGCAGTAGTGATTTAGCCATATTAGCTGCAGTTAGACTGGATCAAGCAAGACCTATCTCCACTGATGCTCTGGTGGGCTGTTTCAGGCTGCAGAAACTGAGTAGAAAGACACACCAGGAAGCATGTTTCCATGGTTCCAATCAGCAGCTTAATTGGGCACAGGTTATATGCAGGAACAAAATGTATACTATTTCTTGCCTATCCAGGCAACCATGTTACTTCATCACACCCCAAAGTGAAAATATTCAACAACTTGGATACAAACGGAACTTCCACCAGTTGGAAAATATCTAGGTGATATTTGAAATTCAAGACCAGTCATGAAGAGTGATTGTTGCATCCCACTTAAAAAAATCAGTCACCCACAAAGCACTTGGAGGACAGCCCGACGGAAATCATACAACTAGTCTTAGGGCTAGAAAGGACCTCTTATTTCATCTAGTCAGACCTTTTTCTGAAGCATGGCTCTCTTTACAGTATCTTCTGCAGGTAATTATCATCTAGTCTCTAATTAGATACTTCTGACATCAGGGAACTCACTAACTCACTTAGGATAAAGAATGTATGAGAAGAGTCAAAGACAAGTGTAAGCATGGCAGAATCAGCAAAGACCAATGGGAGAATCAGGTGTTTACACAGCTTGTTAAGCAAGTAATTTTTAGATGCTATGCAACAAGGCATGCAACAATCCAAAAACCTCAAAACATGGACCGTATTCTACAATTTACAGTAGTTCAAGATGGTTCTGAGTCCCATCATCATCCTAACTGTTCTTCTCTGGTAAGATTCTGGAAGGCAGGGACTATTTTTGCTTTTTATTTAATTTTCTCAGCAATTAGAATCATGTCTTGACACAGTTCATGCTGAATAAAAAATACTTTCTATGAGGCAGCCAGGTGGTGGAGCAATGGATTTAGAATCAGGAAGATCTGAGTTCAAATGTGACCTCAGATACTTACCAGCTATGTTGTCTTGGTCAAACTACCCATGAGCCTCAGTTTCTTCATTTGTCAAATGGAAATGTTTACCTATAGTACAGGAATGAGAGATATTGAGACTCTACTCATGCATGCAAATCACTTTCAAATGTCACTATATAAATGTCAGCTGCTCTAATTATCTCTTCTTGGCAAAAGGCTGAAGTGACATGTTCTTAGTCACACCACCACCATATAGTGGAGCACAAGGACTATAAAAAATACAAGTCTCCTGACTCCAGCCTAGGGTGGGTTTCCATAACTCCTAAGCAGGGTCTTTCCTAGTGAAGAGCTTTCTTTGACATCAACCCTTCACCCTCCTCCTCTTTAGGGAATTTGCTTCATCTGTTTCATGTCTCTCTGGGCCTTGGATATCCCCCTATCAGGGCATTTGGGCAGGTTTATGAAATAGTCAGCAAATGTTTACATTTTCACATAGCTGGGTGACAGGAAACCCAGCCAGGAGCCTCTGGTCTGAGAATGCAGGGGGACTCCTGGGCTTCTATCTTCCTTAATTGGTCTTTATCTTTGGTGATAAGGCGTAAAGGATAGACAGCAGACACACTTGGGGGAGGTAACATCTCCACACACAAATTGGAGAGCTTTAGGGGCCAGGACTAAGCTATTTGTCTTTGATTAGGGGAATGGAGATGAAGGAAACTCCATAATTCTGGTGTATCTTGCCAAACTGGTTCTCTCTCTGGGCAGCTCTCTCATATGGGCTTAGTGTTATCCTAAGGATCCCCTCTGCCTCCGAGACTTTGCCAATACTGTGCCACTTGGCCGCTTCTTTCCCTACTGTCTAAACTCTATTCAGAGGGATAGAGAAATACAGCAAAAAGTTCATGGGGTGAGAGAGGAGTCAGACTTTGGGCATTATTCCAGCTGAGCCACCCTGGAACAGATAAGTCAGATCCACTCTTTGAGCTTCAACTTCTTTTTCTTCTGTCCAATGCAGAAAGTCATCCTTATCATTAAAGCTCTTGGAAGAAAAAAGGGATGCCAGAGTTGTGGAATTGATCTGGTAGTTTTAATCAGGATCATATAATTTAGAAGTGAAACAATCTTAGAGGTGGTCTAGTCCAAACTCCTTACTTTAAAGAAATGGACAAAGCTGGTAAGTAGTAAAAACTGGATTTGAATCCAGTTTCTCACTTGAGGATTCAAAGCTAGGTTTTGTCCATTGTACCCTGGGACCTTAGAGAGACCCTAGTCCAGTGTTTCTCCAGCTGTGTTGCAAAGAACCCAGAAATACATACATATTTTTTGTTTTGTTTTAATGATCCTTATGTTGTTTGTTAGTAGGAATTAAAACAATAATTTCAGAGGACCTTAAGCGTTCAACCAAAGTTTAATTTAAATCGAAGAGTTTCTACCTTGTGGAAGAATTTGAGAATACCTTTGTTCCATTTCAATGCCTTCCTTTTACAGATGAGGAAGCTAAAATCCAGGGAAAGGACATTGTATAAATAGTATAGTAGAGCTAGTGTTTAAATTCAGGACTGGAAGGGACCTTGGAATAAAGAAATATACTACTAAAACTTAAAAGGAAACTAGAACAAAGGACATGGAACCTAGGATGTTAGAACTGGGAAGGATATTGGAATATTAGATGTTGGAGAATATAAAAAGGATATTAAATTTAAAAGAGATCTAAAAAGAATGTTAGATTTGTAAAGTTCCACAGAGCTTAGACAATTAGAATTTAAAGGGAACTTAGAATACAGAATGTCAGAGTTGGAAAGAGTTTTAGAACACAGAATGTTGGCTCTAGAAGGAAGCATTGAACCTAAAAAACCCGAACATTAGACTTCAAAACAGATCTAAAAAGAATGTCAGAACCATAAGGGACCACAAAACATAGAATATCAAAGCTGTTAGGGAATTTAGAACATAAATTGTCAGAGTTGGAAGGGACCTATGAACATGGAAAGTCAGAACTGGAGCAAACATTTGAATACAAGATGTTTAAAAGAAGCTTAGAATAAAGGAAACAGAATTGAAAAGGATGTTAGAACCTGGAATGATATATGTGAAAAGACATGAAAAACTAATATTAGACTTAAAATAGATCTTTAAAAATGTTTGAACCATTTGTTATTGTTGTTCAGTCATTTCAGTTATGTCCAACTCTTCATTAACCCCTTTGGGTTTTTCTTGGCAATCATACTGGAGTGCTCTGCCGTTATCCTTCTCCAACTTGTTTTACAGATGAAGAACTGAGGCAAGCAGGATTAAGTAACTTGCCCCAGAGCAACGCAACTATTAAGTGTCTGACTCAGCACTCTATCCACTGTGCTTTCTAGAGCTATAAGGGACCACAGAACATAGAATATAAAAACTGAAAAGGAGATTAGAACACTGAGTGTAAAGAAACCTGAGAGAACATGGAATGTCAGAGCTGGAAAGAATTTGAAAATAGAATGTTAGAATGGGAAGAGACCTTACTTAGGTTGTACAATGTTAGAACCAGAAAGGACTTTAGAATGTAGAATATATATTGGTAGAACTTAAAAGGAGCTTAGAACAAAGGAAAAAGAGCAGAGAATAGAGGTAGGAAGGATTCTAAAATGTAGACTGTCATATGTGGAAGGGATTATTGAACATTAAAAGGATTTTAATTTGAAAAGATATCTTAAAAAGTATTATAACCCTAAGAGAATGTATAACAGAATATCAGAACTAAAAGGAGCTTAGAATATAGAATGTCAAAGTTGGCAGAGACCTTACTTAGTACATGGAATGTCAGAGTTGGAAGGGACTTTAGGACACAAATGTTAGAGTTTAAAGGCAGCTTAAGACATAAAAAAATATTAGAGTTAGGAAAAACCTTAGAAGATAAAAAATATAATTTTAGAGTTGGAAAGAGGTGAAAATACTGAATATAAGGAGACTTGGATAATAGAAAATAGAATGTTGGGGATGAAAAGAATCTTTGAATATAAAAAAGAATGTTAGCATTAAAAGAAATCAACATAGATATAAGAACCAGAATGAACCATGGGGCACTAGATAGTGCAATGGATAGAACTCCAGGCCTGGAATCAGGAAGACTCCTCTTCATGAGTTCAAATCTGGCTTCAGACACTTAGTGGCCATGTAATTGCTTCTCTTCCTTTTCTGTAAAATGAACTGGAGAAGGAAATGGCAAACCACTTTAGCATTTTTGCCAAGAAAAACCCAAAAGAGGACCATGGGGAGTCAGACATGACTGAACGATAATGGGCAATAGGACAGAGAATATTAGAACACCAAACATCAGAACTAGGAGAATTCTTTCCTGTAAGATTATTATTCCAACCATTTAAACCAACCATTTAAAAAATCTTACAGTCCAGTGCACCTAAGTGGTTGTGAGAGGGATAGAACCTCTCTGAAGCTGAGTTGGGCTCCAGTCCAGGACTCTTTCCATATGACTTTCAGTAGATCCTTGTGTAGCAGTCTTGAGTTTTCTCATCAACGAGGTTGTCTTTCTCTGGACCAATTAGTATGTCAGTATCTTTCCCAAAGATATGGCACCCAATGAAAATGTGCTCTTGATGCCCATCTTCTAGTTCTTTCATTTGTATGATTTGTATTCATTGCAGACAGCTAGATGCCAAATGGCCACCTCTCCTCAGTTATTTTGGCTTTTCTGTCCTTAGGTAGCTGTTTTTGTTTTATTCTTCCAAGTCTAAAAATCATTCCTTCTTCCATCTACTTTGTGATCTACTTAATTTCCTTTATTTTTGTTGTATGAACTCAAAATTACAGACAATCACAATTGCTCTTTATCTGATAAGAATATATGTATATACTTATATGTATCTTATATGTTGCTATTATTATTTTTTAATGTATTGTCTCCCCCATTGGAATGTGACCTTTTTGAGGGCAAACATAATTTTTTGCCTTTCTTTATATCCCCAGTTTAGCACAATGCCTGGTACATAATGTTTAATAAAGGATTTTTTTATTTTCTTTGGAACAGAAAACAGAAACAAAATTAAAAATTAAATAGTTTGCTCTTGTGACCATCTAGTATTCCTTCTCTGATGCTCGCCTTGCCTCTATCCCAGTTTATTATTATTTTTTTATTTTGACATTGGTCTCTCTTAACGAGGCTGGAAATGCAATAGCCACTGATGGGTTAAATGCTACATATGAAAGACATGGAAAGTTTCATCTGTTTCTTTTCCAGCCTAGGCCAACTTGACCTTCTTTTTAGATGGCCTGGTGTCCCTTGCACCTGGGTCTTACCTTACTTACTGTTACAGGTTCAGGCACCTGCTGAAGCTCAGAACTCCTCAATTCTAGCATTCTGCTAGCCTGAGCCTTTCCTGTAGCAAGGAATTACAGATGTGTGCTACCATGGGAAGTCTCTGACATAATTAAAATATATTATCACTATCCTCAGGAACTAATTCTGGATGGTCTTTATTGATCTGGATATAGATAATGTATGGGAAGGTGCCACATTGTGTATTCATCCTCAGTTACTTGTCCTTGTTTCCATTACACACATATATGTATACATACATGCAGATGCAGATGAACGCACATATGTACATATAATGCATAGACACACATATCCATTTTATATACACATATATTCACATGTGTATGTGTGTATGTGTACATGTATGTATGTATACTAGATTGGGTGATGTTTCCCATTTAGGCATATCGTTCTCTTTACATAATGTCCTCTGTCTGACCTTACTGGAATTATTTCTGTTTATTTGTTCATTTTTTAATTCCTGAGAGTTCCCCCTCCTTTCTGGGCTAATATCCCCTGTGGAAAATCAGAGCTTTGGATACTGCCTATTTTATCTTTCTCTGAATTCTTGGAAATTTGCTCTCCAAAAACATGATCATATGTCAGAAGATGCCGAGTTTTTCTACTTCTCTCTCATGAACTCTTCAGTGGAAGAGTCACTTGCCCCTAAAGTTCCTGTTGTTTCCATTTCAGGAATCAGTCAGGCCCAAAATAGAAGTTCCTCTTATCATTTCCTTCACTTTTTGAAGTATGAATTCATTGTTATGGCCAGTCACGAATTTCTCAACTTCTCTACAACTGGAAAAGTGGTTTAGCAAGTGCCCTACATAACTAGAAGGTCAAGCTTCGTGCCTGACGTGTTGTTTCTGGAACTCCTTGGCTAGCTTCTCCTACCGTCCAGGTGGTCTGTAGCAAACCTCTAGAAAATAGTGCTTTGGAACTTCTTCACTGGTTTTCACCCAGCTGCTTCTTTCCACTCAGGTTTTTGGATTTCCAAATATGAATTTATCAATCTACCTTCTCTCTGTCTCTTTGTCTTTCTTTCTCCCCGCCAATTCCCTCCTTGCAATTCTATCTATCTATCTATCTATCTATCTCTTATTTACATAAAAATATGTATATATGCATATATATTATATACCAAATTATTTTTAATTCAATGATTATCGAATAATCCACTGAAAAGGCTAAACATTTATATAGTCTTTATGGATTATGACAGAAGTTTTGATTCAGTTCTTCACTTCATTGAAGAATTGCTATATTGTGCTGCAAATACATCAATAGATTCAAAGATAGTAAGTAAACACTAGAGCATTTGATGATTAAAATTTTATTTTTAAATGTATCAACTTTCTCAGAAAACTGTAGACATATAGTAATGGATTTGTATATTGTGTTCAAATGCACATTTAAATGGAAACATACAACATGAAAACAATAACACGAGAAAATAAAACAGTTCAAATTCATAGAAGAACTGAATTTTTAACACCAAAAAAGAAAATGAGTTCACACGACTGAGATTAGAGACTGGAACTATAGTCATATACAAGTCAAACCTCTCACACTAGGAAACCAAAATCTTTTCTTCACATGGCATTCACATGGCAACTCTCATCTTACTATTCAAGCTTGGCCCCAAAGAAGAGAAGAAACTTCCCTCCCTTCTTTACAAAGGTGGGACACTATGAGTGAAATCGTCAGACTCAGTTTGCTGACCTGATTTTTTAATCATCTTAATTTATTGTAAGGAATGGCTTTCTGGGTAGATTGGGCAGGAATGTGTTCAGAAATAAAATGACAATATCTAAAGATGTAATAAAAATTAAGATTTGTTTTTTTTTAAAAATTCATTAGTAGCCCTCCAAAAATCTCCCTTCTCACAACCCCTCCCAAATCTGTAACTATCAAAATTAAAATGGTTTTATCAATTATACAATGAAACATTGCACATTTTCTGTTACCTATTCCTGTGCCTATTTTTGGATGCTCTGGTATCATCTCTGAAAGAAGAGCAGACACTGAAAAAGTTTGTATCCTCTCTCCTTCATTTTCTGTTTTAAACAAAGAATAATGCTTATGAAACCTTCAATTCACCAAGTATTTAAGCCCCTACTCTGTGCCAGATTCAGGGCATAAAGACAAGAATGAAACAACCCCATCAGCACTGTTATACACAAACACCATTTAAAAGCACATTATTTGTGTAAGAGGGACAGAAAGGGAAACATATGTTCACAGAAGTCTAAATATAGAAACTGGCATCATATAACTTACTTTTTAAAAATGTATTTTTTAAATTGTGAACTTGCCAATCAAACAAACATGAACATTCCTATATACAAAACCTCCCCCCCAAAAAACAAAAACAAAAACAGAAAAAGAGGGCTGTTTATGAGGCAATGAATCTATTTTGTACAGCCCTTTTAAAAAAAAGTTTGTAATAAATTTAACATGATATTATTAATCTTGAGATTCCTTTTCAATTTTCTTCTACTTTCTTCTGTGTATTTTAAAAAAATGTTTCATTGATGTTTTCTTTTCCTTTCCTTTTTCCATCACTGTCATTCTCTCCTACAGTAAGTCTAACAACAACAACAAAAAAAGGCTTTCCTTGAACAAATAAAGTCAGGTAAAATCAAAGTACACATCAGCCGTGTTTGAAAACCATGCCTCATTCCAAACCTCTGGTTCATCCCTTCTTTCTGATCCATCATCTGTCTTCTGGAGTTAGGCTTGGTGATAATATTGATCATGGTTCTTCAATATCCCACAATTGTTTCCTTCACAAAATTGTAGTCATTGTACGTATTGTGCTGGTCATTTCATAAGTCATTTCCTACTGTTTCTTCTTTGATCAAGCCTTGTTTACTGGAGATCTTACTGGTTGGAACAACCCCTTCAAGCCAGCAGGCTTCTGGCCATCTTTTTGTAATGTCTTGGGCATAATGGAAGAGATTACAGCTGTGTTTTTTTGGTGTTTTTGACCATTGTTAATTGCAAGTCAAGTCAGCATCCTCCTTATGTCATTGTTTCTTTTTGGAAATAATGACAAACAAAACAATATTTTTTTCTGTAAGAATGACACTACCTTCTCATATAGAATGATGTCATCTGCTCAGGTACCTTTAAAAGACAATAATCCTATTGCTGTTGTCCTAAGATAAATAGAAACCAACTATCCTTAACCAGTAATTCAATTATTTCTCCTTGACCACTTATCTCTAGATATCTTCTTCCTCAGTTACTTCACTCTCTCTTTCCAAGACCAGTCTGTGAATTTTGGGCCTGGCGTTAGAACCTGATCTCTTGATTGGGAATCCAATTCTATTTTCACTATTATTAATTCATTATTAATTCAATTATTGATCTATTAAATTCTACCAGACTCCCAAATTCAAGACAAAAGAGTCCTAACAAATTAGAAAGGATATGAATATGGGCCCTGAGATAGGCTGTGGGTCTACCACCTGTATTAGCCTAGCTAAGCAGTCTCATTTCTAAAAGACTGACTATGAGGAGACATTTTTCTTTTTTTAATCAGATTAACATCATAGAAGTGGGACATTTATTATTATTATTATTATTATTTTTATTTTTATTATTATTTGCTGAGGCAATTGGGGTTAAGTGACTTGCTTAGGGTCACATAGCTAAAGGAGATGTATTATTGAACATACCTAAGTAGGCAACTTAATTGAAACATAAAGTGTGAGAAAGTGAGCGATTCTTAATAAGCCTAGAAAGGTAAGTGGGAGATATATTGTAAAGAGCTTTGAAAGCTAAAGAAAGAAATCTGAAATCACCATATCTGAACTCTGATTCGATCTTCACCTGATCCAATTATCCCATTTGGCCATTACACTTTTTTGATTTTCCCCTTCTCAGGTAAACTCCATAAAGTACCCTATAAGGCACAAGGTATTGGAACTTAAAGAGATAGAATTGGGGAAGAATGGCTAGACCTGATGAAATACACACAGAAGAAACCCCTGCTGGAGGGGATATAATCTTGAAGGTGCTATGCTCTCCAACCCCCAAAAGGAGAGGAAAAGTCACAAAAAAGCATTATTATCCCCTCCTAAAAAACATCAACAATGTCCAAACCATATGTGCTTTCATAATTTGATGAAATTTTTTGTGAGAATGACTTTTGTATGTATTGAGAGTGTCTTCCAGGAAAATGAGATGCTAACAGGTAGATTCTTGCAAATAAATATCTATAGGAGACCACATCTTCACAATCATCCAATTGACTGAAAAGTGAAGAAAAGATGATTTTAAATCATTTGACATGGTTGAAGAAAATATGGCCTTAAAGGCTTCCCTCCCACAAAAAAGGATGAATGTATATATTAAAATCATGCAAGACTCTTTGGAAGACATAACCACAGAGAGATCATTGTTTAACAGTCTTCTGATTATTCATACCAAGTATGGCTTGAATAGGCTCTGAAATTGGATGACAGAGAAGTTTGCTTTTACCACAACTGTCTTTAGAGTTTAAACGGGAAAGAATTCCTTGTCAGTGGTGAAGTACACCAGATGTTCCTTTTTTGTTGTTATTTGCCTCAAATTTCAAGATGATAGGATTTCTTCAATGGAATATCCAGTGACTCAAGAGTTTTGCTTAACAATACCCAAGAAAAACCAAGTGGATGAAGAATGGCTATCTCCCAGATGATGACAATATAGTTAGTTGGAAGAGCATCCTACTGAATCCGCACATGAACACATATATCTTTGACACATATGACTCTCTCTTTAATTTTCCATTATGGAAGACCATAATCTAAGAAGAAACAATTGTAGGTGGTATGAAGTGTGATAAAAGAGTTCCTGGTGGATATATACAAGTTGAAGTTTATCACCAACGGATAACTTGTACAGAGAAAGTAGCTATCTTATTATGTAGAAAATGTGTCATTGGAAAGGATGTGGGCTGACCTCATAATAATACTGGACAGTAATTGAAGAACAAACCACATGCTACACTAGTGCCCTAGACATATTAAAAATCCTAGAGGAAGGCCCCTAGACATTGGATGGTTGCCCTACCAAGCATTTGTGAGAGCACGTTATTGGGTTCATTATGGCAACACATGTTAGGAAACTGGAGACCAGAAAATCAGAAAGATGGGAGAACAAGCATTTTGGGTATTTGGGCTTTGGGGGGCTGGAGAATTAAAAAATCAAGGCTAGGCTGGGGTTTGCAACCAATCCCAATATTGGTGCTCTGAGAATAGAGAAGATACTTCTAGGATCCAATTAAGTGAAAGCTAAAATAAGGACTCACCCAGTAGCAATTCCATATTTGGATATGTACCAAGTCTTAGCTCAGGGCTTTTTAAAATTTTTCTACTTGTGACCCTTTGTGACCCAAAAAGTTTTATGTGACTCCAGGTACATAGGTATGTAAAACAGGTAAAAAAAATCAAACATTTACTAAGAATAAATTATAAAGAAATTTATTTTAAAACAGTTCTTTAGCATACATATAATGTTACCATTGATTTATTAAAGATGAAAGCAAATTTGCATACTAATAAGATGGATGTGCTTGCTTATTTTTGCATAAAAAGTAACTCTTGGCAAAATATTTGATACCTTTTACTATTGTTAATTTTTTGTGACCCCCACATTCAGTCATATGATCTACAGTTTAAAATGTTGTGTCTTAGCTCACTCTTCCTAAAGACCCATGTTATAGAAAGTGTGGCCATGAGGCATTGTAGGGAAATTCATACGTTTGCTCTTTATCTATGAAGTAAATTTCTCTTTGAAAAAACAAATTAATGTTAAGTAGTTAACTTGTAGTTACTTCTAGTCTTGAGTCACTTAAGGTCTGTGTGCCTCAGTTTCCTCATCTGTAAACTGTAAATTACAATAGCCTTTATCTCCCAGAGTTGTTGTGAGGGCAAATAAGATCATCCTGTAAAGCACTCAGCACTGCGCCAAACTTTTCTCCTTTCCTTCTAGTCATTATACCAATATTACCAAAGGAAAATGGTAGAAATCCAACCTGGATTTGATTCCAAATCTTAGACTCCTTTTAATCCTCCTCCATGAATTAACATTCTATTTCCTATCTTCCTGATTTTGCATAGTTGGTCCCCAACTCTGGAATGCACCCCTCCTCAGTTTTGCCTCTCAGAAATTCTCTGGTTATTGCTATTTTTCAATCATTTTCCAGTCATGTGCAACTCTTTATAATTTCATTTGGGGTTTTCTTATCAAAGACACTGAAGAAGTCTGGCATTTTTTTTCCTCTGGTTCATTTTACATGTGAGCAAACAGAAGCCGACAGGATTAAGAGATTTGCACGGGATCATACAAATAGTAAGCATCAGAGGCTGGGTTTGAATTCAGGTCTTTTTTTCCCTTGTGGCCTGACACTCTATCCACTGCTCAACTAAGGAACTATATCTAATCTGAAGTCTTTCCTGGCCCCTCCACCTCTTATATCAGGGATGTCCTAGATACTGTTTAACAACTGGCTCTCTTTCAAAAATAAGGATGCAAAATCCACTTTAAAGTATAACCTGCAATATTAATATTTTTCTGTCTTCTTCTTAAGCCTAGGCAATGTGTAAGACAATAAAACCATGTAACATTTGCCCATTTTTGAGCTCTAAATGCTCTTTCTGAAAATTTGACAATTGGTTTTTGAGAGACACTAGCTAGCTCTAATACACCTCTGCCCCTATATTATCTTGTATTTATTTTGTACGTATTTATGTGCACATTTATATGTATGTATTTATACTACTCCTTTCATGAGTGCTAAAAGGGACAGAAAAAAATTTGTGTAAGAAAAGCAGATAAAATCAACTTGAGAAATGTTAGATAGGATGTTGAAGAGATACTCTGGGAAACTTAAAGAGAACTGCTCTTCAGATAAATATAATAGTTTTGGAAAAATAGACAATGGCTAAGGTGAGAAGGCTTCAAGGCATTGTGATCTATTGATTAGCTCATTTGTAAATGTTTTTTTTTTCAAAATTTTATACCTTATAATTGAGAAATAATAAGTCAAATAACTTTGTAGACTATAGGAAGATTATTTGAGTACTGCTGAGGTCATGTTTTACAGAAAAGTGAATTATTAGAGATTTACATCATGAGTTAGATCAGAGTGGAATCTATCATATTCTAGGCAAGTTACACTGAGAATCCCTTTTGTGAATGAGTTGTCCTAATTAACCACTGTAGTCTCTTCCAGTTCTCAAATTCTGTGATTCTGTGACTTCCTCCCATTTTTTTAAGGATCCTGTAGAGGGTTATTTCTACTTTTTTTTGGGGGGGGAGAGGTTCAAAGACCTTCATACTCTGGCCTCTCCCCTTCCTAGTCTTCTTACACTTCATTCTTCCAACCACTTCCCCACAAACGCTGTGCTCCAATGACACTGTGCTCCTGCCTGTGGTTTGCATAAGACACTCCATCTCCGGACTTTCAGAATTTTAATTCTTGTTGCTCCCTGTGTCTTCAATTCAATCTCTACTTATCTCTTCCTCTTGGTTCCCTGTCTTTTTTCAAATCCCAGATAAAATCTCAAATATAAAAAGCCTTTCCAGAGCTCCCTTAATGCTACAAATCCCCTTTTTTTTTTTTTTGCTATTTTTTAGTCACATCCAACTCTTTGTGACCTCATTTGGAGATTTCCTAGTGCCATTTCCCTCTTCAGCTCATTTTACAGATCAGGAAACAGAAACAAACAGGATTTAGTGATTTGTCCAAGGTCACACAGTGAATGAGTGTCGGAGGCTAGATTTGAACTCAAAAAGATGAGCCTTCCTGATGTTAGTCCTGGCACTCTATCCAAGCTATTGCATGTTTTCTATTTATCTTGTATAGTTTATTGAGACATAAATGTTTCTATATTGTCTCCCCATTAGAATGTGAGTTCCTCAAACACGTGATTGCCTTTTGCCTTTAATTATATCCCTGACACACAGTGCCTGTCCCAAAGTAAGTGATTAATGAATGCTTATTGATTAACGGACCCAATGACCTCTAAGATCCCTCCTAGGTGAGAGATTCTAGGACTTGTGAAAATTTAACAAAAGTGAGAAGGGTGAAAAGTGCAGCTCTTGATCCTTCTGGCTGAGTTTTTTATTTCTTGCCTTCCCTGGAGTACAATGGAATCAATTTTAAATGTATCCCCCTCTGCTCTAGTCATAGGGTGGATTTGAGAGGGGGAGAGAAGGTAGGATTTTCTCTGGCTCACAGAAAAATGGGGGAGAGACCACCTCCCTCTCCTGAGTATCCAGACTATGAGCTTTGGATTAGTTCCCAGGAAGATTTCACAATCATCTTCCTCCCCTTGGAACTCTAAGCACAGACCAATTTAGGGTGTGGGTTTGGAAGTATTCATATTTCTTCATTTGTGGATCCAAGAGAACCCATGTTGATCCTTAAGATCTAGGAAGCAATAATAATAATAACTAACATTTTCGTAGGAATTTAAGATTTGCAAAACACAACATATGTTATCTCATTTGATCCTTTCAGTAACCCCACAACATAGATATTTTTATCTCTTTTACAGATGAGGAAATTGAAGCACTTACTTGTTCAAGGTTACACAACTAGTAAGAGTGAGAGAGTTAAAGATACAGCTAAGTGGTGCACTGGATGGAGCACCAGCCCTGGAGTTAGGAGGACCTGAATTCAAATTCAGCATTAAACATTTGATACTTATTGGCTATGTGACTCTGAACAAATCACTTTACTCAGATTGCTTCCAATAACTAAATAAATATAGAAGAATAAGGAGAAGGAAAGAGGAGGAGAAGGAGAAGAGGAAGAGGAGGAGAAGGAGAAGGAAGAAGAGGAGGAAGATGAGGAGGAGGAAGAGGAGGAAGAAGAGGATGAGAAAGAAGAAGAGGAGAATTTCTATTTTGGTTTCTTTGCTATAGATCCTATTCTAGAAAATTTGTTGACCTTGATTCAAATCTCAGTTGTGCTCTTGCTACCTGTGTGTCCTGGAACAAGTCATCTTCTCCATACTTGGCCTTTTTCCTCTGCTATAAAATGAGGAGTTTAGTTAGAGATAGAATTGAAGAAAATCTTAGATGTCTCCTTGTCCAACTTCAACCCAAGCAGGACTCTCCCAGACATCCCTGAGAATGGTCATCCAGCTGTTTATGGAAGAACTACAATGATGAGGAGCCCAGTACCTCCTGAGATGGCACATCCTACTTTGGTTCAGCTTTAAAGTTAGGAAGTTTCCCCCTCTCATTAAGCCTAATATAGTTCTGCATAACTTTGACCAGTGTTCCTGTTTCTGCTCTGTAGTTAAACAGAAGTGACTTGATCCCTCTTCCATATAACAGCTTTTCAGTTAGTTGAAGACATTAGCCATGGCCCCTCCTTCTTCCTTCCACCCCAACTCTCCTCTTCTCTAGGTCAAACATTTTTAGTTTCTTTATCTGACTCCTGTATGGCATGGTTTCTAGTTGGCTGATCAGCCCATGGATCTAGTCCGTCAGTGCATATATCTTGGACAGGCTCTATGGATGGACCATAAATATTGAGCCAGAATTGAAGAAGAGGAAAAGGGTGGGCTCAATTGCATTTGGAAGCTGAACTGCACTTTTAATGATCCGAAGCTTCTCTCTGATACAAAGGCCCATCTTTTTAACAGCAATATTTTCCCAGTGATGCAACATGGTTGTGAATCATGGAAAACCAGTTTCTGGAGAATTTAAGTCTTAGAATACTCAAAGGTCAATGGAGAGCTTCATGTTGGGCACATAAAGGCTGTGGAACATTATTAACAAAGAATTATACATTGGAAGCAGCATAAAGATATAATCAAATGGATTTATACTTAGAAAAGGGGGTGGACTGGCTACATAGCAAAAAAGTAATAGTGTATGGAGAAACTGTGGACTACCATATAACTATTACCCATATATTGTTAAGAGGTCAAGAAGAAGGCAGGCATGTGTGGAGGGCTTATGCCAAGAGTTCTTTACCTAGAGTCTACCTGGATGCTCAAGGATGTGTGGGTAGATTTGAGGGGCCTGTGAACTTGGATAGGAGAGAAATTGTATTTTTGTTTTCTGGAAGTTTTAGTTTCCTTTGTAATCTATATATTTTATTTTATCATTTCAAAACATGATTTGAGGAAGCAGATAGGTTCACCAGACTGCCAAAGGGGTCCATGATAAAAAAGAGGAAGAAACCCTGGTTTATGGGAAGACAATGGACAAGAGTCGCCTTCAGGAGAAGGAATGAATGTCTTGTGATCTGGACCATTGAAGGGAGTCCCCATACCAACAAGATTTTTTTTTAAAGACCCATCCAAGTATCAAATAACAACAATCACATTACTGTCCTCTTCTTTGGTTTTAATATCATGGGAAGATGATCCTGGATTCTCAAAGGCTCAGTCAATAGAGCAGAATTTCATCAGCTGGAATGTTTTGGGTTTGGGGTCAATTGAAGTATACCTGGTGTCTGTTCTCTGAGAAGCAGTCTCGCTCAGTCACTATTGACTCTTCCCCAGGAGACTAACAGCAAATGGAGCCACTCTTTTAGCCCTAGCCTAGCTACCCCTAAAAGCTATTTACAAAGGTGTGACGGGCCTGACAGCCATATCAGGGAGAGAAAACCCATGGGTCTTTTGAGGTTTCAAAATAAGAAGAAGTAATCCTTCCATACATTTGCATAACTGCGCAGTAAATAGGAATGATAGCTTTAGGGGTTGATCAGGGGACTTCCCTGTGCCACTTGTTGTGTTTCAAGGTAGTGAGTGAGTCTTTGTTCTGAGACTTTAAGACATGCAGCTTGGTGCTTTGACATTGGACTTGAAGCCAGGAAGACATGATATCAAATCTCATCTCACATATGTATTAGCTATGTGAATTTGGATGAATCATTTGTGCCTCAGTTTCCTCATTTGTCCTTTTAAAGTCTCAGATCTATGATCTTATGAGAGCATTATATTATGACACATGTGGACATGATTGTTGGTGGCTCATTGACTAAGAACATTCTGAATTCCCAGATTAACCCACTATGATAGTAAAAAAAAAAAAAAAAAAAAAAAAAAAAAAAAAAAAAAAGAAAGAAAAAAAAAGCTCCCCTTTAAATAATAAGAATGAGAGGTCAGTCAGCAAGTATTTATTCAGTTTATTAAGTACCTATACTATGTGGCAGACACTTTGCTAAGTTCTAGGTATACAAATAAGAAAGAAATAGTCCTTGCATTTCAGGATATTACTGTCCAATTAGGGAAGGAAAGTGGAGGGCATGGGTCATATTATATGAAGTCTCAATCAAGCAGAGACACAAATGGAAGTCATTGAATTTGTTGAATTGAATGGGAATGTATGGGGTATTCAGAGAGGACTAGTATCTCTGCTGTGAGGGCTCTTTCCAGGGCTGCTTATCCACTTTGGGGTGCATTTTTTCACCCAACTCTCACCTGTGGCTCCAAAAAGCTGGAGCATGCAGAGTGAAAACACCCTGATAAATCGTCTCAACAGATGGGCTAAACCAGGCTGAGCACTCAGACTTGTTGGTGAGTTAGTGGAATGTCTACACTAGGCATGTGAAGACTTCTACCCAGCAGGTGGATGAGAATAATTTGTTCCCATGGTCCTTAAGGTGGCTGAAGCAGGTGCTTCAGATATCAAAAACTCCAAGGTCATCCACTGCTTCCCAGGCCATCAGCAGTCATCTTGACTCTTGTCCTGCGCTGTTTTTTGATGGTTCTGGAAGAGACAATGAGGCTGATGACTTTGTGCAATTATTTCACTTCAATTCATACCCAAGTCAAAACATCACTCATGATGTCATTGGTCCTCTTTGAAAACAAAGAATGAACAACATTTATTCAGTGTTTACTATGAAGCATTTGGAATGTGAGAAGTAAATTATGAGTGATACAGAGGCAAAAGATGGTCCCTGCCCTCAGAAGTTCACAATCTAATGAGACACAAACAAAAAGTACAGATAAACTACACATGGGATAAACAGGGAATAAGGAAGAGGGAAGGCACTAGAATTAAGAGGGCTTAGGAGAGGTTTTCCTTAGGAGATGAGATTTTAGTTCAAACTTAAAGGAATCCAGAAAGCAAAGATGAGGGAGGTGAGAATTTCAGATATGAGAGACAGCCAGAGAAAATGCCCAGAAGTAAGAGATGGAGAGTTTTGTTATGGAACAGCCAGAAAGATTGAAGAGAATGTGATGGGGAAGAAGGTATAAAAAGACTGGAAAGATAGGAGGGGGCAGAGTGGTGGCAGTCTCAGACAGAAGGGAACTTATTCTATGGATGTTACGAGGCTGAGATTGACAACTTTGGCAATAGATTTGATATGAGGAGGGATTCATGATGTGTGTGTGTGTGTGTGTGTGTGTGTGTGTGTGTGTGTGTGTGTGTGAGAGAGAGAGAGAGAGAGAGAAGGAGAAAAGAGGGAAGAAGGGAGGGAAAGAGAGAGAGAGGGACAGAGAAATAGAGAGCGGGAAAAGGAGACAGACAGACTGACAGAGGCAGATAGAAATGGACAGAAAAAGACCAGGGAGGGAGACACACACACACACACACACACAGAGACAGAGGGAAAGGGGGAGAGAGAGACAGGGGGGAGGGGAACAGAGATCGAGAAAGGGAGGTAGGGAGGGAAAGGAGTCCTTACTAGAAGTGTACAGACCAGTCATGGTGTACCAGCAAGTTCTGGATTATCAATTCAATCCAATAAAAAATTATTAAGGGCCTACTATGTGCCTGTCACTAAGCTAAGCACTGGGGATACAACTAATAAAAAGTTCCTGCTCTTGAGGAACTTCTAATCTAAAGGACAAAATTCAGTGGATCTGAGTTTGAGTCTCATTTCTAACACTAGCTCTCTGACCCTGAATAAATTACTTCCCCTCTTGGAACCTTATGCAAAAAGAGTAGAATGATCCTCCCCCTGTCTGCCTCCCATGGTGACTGGAAGAAAGCACTTTGTAAACCTTAAAATGGGAGCTGCAGTAAATATTTCTCACAGATCTCTCACGAGTCTCAGGAAAGGGTCATTTCTTCCTTGTGTCCTGTGCAGGCTCACATTTGCCTTGCGTCTGCACCCAGGGCGTTCCCAAAGACGTGACCTCCCTTCCCCCTGGGTCTGCATCCTGTTTTGACCAAACAATGTTCTTGGCTCTGACCTGGTGCCAGCTGGCATGTGTTTTTGCCAAGGCTAGGTTCATGCATAGCAAGGCAACAGCTGCCCAAGTGGCATTATTGAAGGGGCACCACAAAGGCTTCCACCCACCACAACTTCCAAACTCCCAAAAAATCTCCTTCTTTAAAATCAGTCTTAGGATCTGAAGCTCCACCAATGGTGATTAAGATCTTTGGGTGAAATATGGCTCACTTTAAGGATCCCTTATTTAAAATTCAAACACATTTAGTAATGGAAAAACATTATTGAATGCCAGAATAGTGAAAAGTCCTAGAACATAGAATATCAGAGATGGGAGGGACCTTAGAACATGGCATGGGTTCCTTGTGGACAAGTCTTATCTTTTGCCTTTCTTTAGATCCTCAGTGTTTAGCACAGTGCTTGGAACATAGCAGGTACTTAATAAATCTTTATTGACTGATTGCTTAGAGAAAGTCAGAGCTAGAAGAGAGCTGAGAACAAAGATTATCAGAGCTAGAAGGAATCTGAGAACGTAGAATGTCAGAACTGGGAGCAACCCTAGGAACCTTTTAGTAAGTCACCTCTCCTCTGTATTGGTCGGTCAAGGAACTCACAGTTCCTTGACCTCTTAACAGGGTTAACCATTAACAGGGAGTCAACATGCAAACAATTGTACAAAAAAGCTATAGACAACGTAAATGGGACATAATCAAAAGAGAGAAAGCTCTAGCATTAAGGGAAATCAGAAAAGGCTTCTTGCAGAAGATGAGGTTTTAGCCTGAAAATGTCCAGCCAGAAATATTTCAGAAAAACCTGGGAAGATTTACATGAATTGATGCTGAGGGAAATGAGCAGAACAAAGAGAACGTTGCACACAGTAACAAGATTGTGTGAGGATCCACTCTGATGGACTTGGCTCTTCTCAACAAGGCAATTCCAATAGACTTGGTATGGAAAATGCCATCTATATCCAGAGAGAAAACTATGGAGACTGAATATGGATTGAAGCATGTTTGTTCTTTCTTTCTCAAGTTTTTTCCCTTTTGGTCTGATTTTTCGTGCACATGTGACAAATATAGAAATATAAAAGAATTTTGTATATTTTAACCTGTATTAGATATCTGTGTACTTGCTATATGGGAAGGAAGAGAAAATTTTGAAACAAAAAGTCTTACAAAAATGAATGTTAAAAATGATCTTTACATGATTTGTAAAAATAGAATAACATTTAAAATTTAACAAAAAGAAAAAATAGGAAGAAAAAGAGAAAGAGAAAGAGAGAAAAAGAGAAAAAGAAAGAAGGAAGAAAAGAGAGAGGGAAAAAGAAAGAAAAATAAAGAAAGAAAGAAAGAAAGAAAGAAAGAAAGAAAGAAAGAAAGAAAGAAAGAAAGAAAGAAAGAAAGAAAGAAAGAAAGAAAGAAAGAAAAGGGAGGGAGGGAGGGAGGAAGGAAGGAAGGAAGGAAGGAAGGAAGGAAGGAAGGAAGGAAGGAAGGAAGGAAGGAAGGAAGGAAGGAAGGAAGGAAGGAAGGAAGGAGGGAAGGAGGGAAGGAGGGAAGAAAGAAAGGAAGGAAGGAGGGAAGGAAAGAGGGAATGGAAGAAGGAAGGAAGGAAAGAGGGAATAGAAGAAGGAAGGAAAGAAGGGAGGAGGGAGGAGGGAAAGAGGGAAAAAGGGAAGGAAGGATGGCGAGAGGGAAGTAAGGAAGGCAGAAAAGATGGAGGAAGGGAAAGAAGGAAAGAGGGAGGGAGGGGGAAAAGAGAGGGAAGATGGGAAGGAAGTAAATCAGGAGATGGAGTTTTGTTTTGTTTTGTTTTGTTTTGGGGAGATCAGCAAGGAAATCAGGGTTCCTAGATCAAAGAATATGTGAGGAGGTTTGTAAAGCGTAAAGGACTAGAATGGGAGGGATATAAGTGAAAAAGTACTTTAAATGTCAGAGAATTTTATATAAGAACCTTGTGGGGTTTTGGCTCTACTCCTAAATCCTGTAGATCTAGGCTTTAGGAAGATCACTTTGGCCAGCTGAGTGGAGGATGGACTCTGCATCTCCAAGTTTCCGAGGCTCTAAGGACATGGAGCAGGAAAGTTTCTGCAACTATAAAACGAAGAGTTTATACTAGAATGATTGCTGTGCTCCCCTCCAGCACTAAATCTTGTCTGTGATCCTAAGTGATTTGACCCAAGTTCCCATAGCTAATAAATATGAGAGCCATCAGGGATTGAGAGGGAAACTCAGGCGTCAGTCAGTCAGAAACCTTGCTTGACTTTTGCTTGTGAATTGGAACCCAGATCTACAATGCTCAGTTCTGTCTGGGGGGTTTTGGCTTAGTTATGTTGCTTTCGTCCTCCACATTTCCCAGAGCTTCCCCTTCATCCCACTTGTGTGGTCTCCTGTGGGGAACAAACACCTAACCAGGGACAAGTTTATTGCATAGCACAGTAGACAGCACGTGAATTCTGGTGTTAGAAGATCTGAATTCAAATGCTACCTACAGCAGCCCCTGTGTGAAGTCAAGAAAGTCACTTAGCTTCCGTGAGACTTGAGATTTCCTCATGAAGGGTTTAATTAAATGGCTTTGGAGTCCCTTCTGTTTGTGCAACTATGGTTTCATGATGTTCTCCAGATCTATTCTCTTTCTTCCTTTCAAGGCCCAGCTGGGATGCTTCCTCTTGAAACAATTTATAGCAGTTTGCATTTATTTTATGTTCCCTTGGATCACAACCCTGTAGATACATTTCTTTACTCTCTGCCTTCCCCTAGCCCCCATTTGATAATAGTTCCCTTGATAACTTCTGGACTGTACCTATCTTTTCATTTCAGTGGCAAGTGTGGACTCTTGGACATAACAAATCTTTGTTGAATGATCAAAAGATTCTACCTTTTAAGTCTCAGTTCTACCATCTGGAAAATGGGTCTGATAATCCCTACGTTCTGTCAGAGGGCTCTTGTGAGAATCCAGAGAGATAATGGATGTTTAATACTTTGTAAGCCTTAAAGCACTATAGAAATGCTTTTTATTATTATTACTTTGATCCTCAGCTGGAGTGGATCACTCTTTAGTGGGAGTGAATCTCTCTCCCGTGAATCCTTCCAGATGAGCAAAGCAGAGAACTCTGGTCTATTGGCTCTAAAATGAGGGAGACAGCATGGAAAGGAGAAAAGACCTGGTTTTTAGGATCATTGCTAGGGTTTATTAACTTTGTAGACTCAAGTAAGTCCCTCTTTAAGCCTCAGTTTCCATTCTATAAATTACATATTAAAGTCTAACTAATCTTGATCTCTCCTACCAAGGGGAAGGAGTCGTGGTTGCAGAATCTTGGGAAAGTGTTTTCATTTACATCGTGGGAGAATCAGGAAAAACTGGGAGCAGTTTGAGGTAAAAGCACCACAGCTGATGAAAAAAAAATACAGCTGTTCACATGAAACAGACCCAAAGCATTGGGACCATGCCCCTTAAGAAGGACAAGGTCACAGGTGTTGATTCAACACATAGCCCAGGCTGTAAAGGGCTATCCAACTGAGCATGGGGGCCAGATGTTCTCCATCTCCACTGAGGCTTGGCTAGAAGAAATAGCTCTGAACTGCTGAGATGGGATTTGGGATAGAACTGGGAGCTGGAGATATGATGAGATAATGCGACAACTTCCCAAAGAATATACTGCAGAGATAAATAAATACATAGATTAGAACTCAAGGAGACCTTAGGGATGATCTCTATGTATGGATCACTTAACAAGCACTTATAAAGTAGTTATTACATACTAGCTATTATGATAGGCATTAGGGCTACTAGCAGGAGTATGCTGGTAAATGTTTAACTACCAGCTCTCTGTACAAAAAACAAACACAAATTCAGAATACTCTTTTAAGTTTAATATTTTTCTGTTACTCTCTTAAGTCTAGAAAACCAACAAACAATAAATCAAACCTTGATTTTTAGCATTTGCCATCTTTTGAAGTATAAATGTTCATACTGAATGTTTAACGATCTACTCTTTGGCAACCAATTGGGTTTTTGTCACAATACAAAGCTAGAAAGAATCTGAGACTGGATTTGAATGCAGGCTTTTCAGATTCCAGGATCGGCGTACTATCCACTATACCACCTAGCTGTTCTTGAGATCTGTTTGGAGTTGACTCCAGTACACATTACTGATACAAATAAAATGAATGAAATGATCCCTATTCATAATGAGGTTCTCCAAGCCGAGGTTTTCAACTTGGGATCTGAGAATTTGTTTTTTCAAAAAATATTGTGATATGTGTATTCCATTATAATTGATCTATTTTATAATTCTATATATTTTATTTCATATGCCTTAAAACATTATTTTGAGAAGGGATCCATATGCTTTACCAGATTGCGGCCAGAGAGATCCAAGACACAAAATAAGATTATAGTTCTCTGTTCTAATGGTTGTAATATACTGACATCTGCATTTCAAGGCCCATCAACCAACAACCAATTTTCTTCTCTTAAAATAATAGCTTTTTATTTTCAAAATACATGCAAAGAGGGGCATCTAGCTGGTGCTCTGAATTCAGGAGGTCCTGAGTTCAAATTTGAATCAGACATTTAACCCTTCCTAGCTGTGTGATCCTGGGCAAGTCACTTAACCCCAATTGCCTTAGCAAAAAAAAACAAAACAAAATATGCAAATATAGTTTTCAACACTCACCCTTGCAAAACCTTGTGTTCAAAATTTTCTCTCTCTCCTGGCTTCCTCTAGTCAGCAAGTAATCCAATATAGGTTAAACATGTACAATTCTTCTAAATATATTTGCACATTTATCATCCTGCACAAGAAAAATCAGACCAAAAGGAGGAAAAATGAGAAAGAAAAAAAGCAAGCAAACAACAACAAAAACGGTGAAAATACTATGTTGTGATCCACACTCAGTCCTCACAGTCCTATCTCTGGATGCAAATGGATCTCCATCACAGGTCTATTGAAATTGGCCTGAATCACTTCATTGTTGAAAAAAGCCAAGTCCATCACAATCATTAAATAATCTTGCAACAACCAGTTTTCTAAATTGCCTAGATGAGCTGGAGAAAGAGAGATAGGATGAAATTCACAAGGCAGGGCTTCAGAATAAACAGGTAAAGTACAAGGTAGCACTAAGGGAACCCCCCCCAGAAAGTCAGAGCTGGGAGGGATGAGAGGAGTAGGAACAATCAAAGAAGGCTTTCTGGGGTAGCCGGCCTCCATCTGGGCCTTGAAGAATGGTATGAGGTATTGAGGGAATCTTTTTTTTTTTTAAACAATGAAATTTTTTATTAAAGCTTTTTATTTTTCAAAAGATGTGCATGGATAATTCCTCAACATTAACCCTTGCAAAACCTTGTGTATCAATTCCCCCCTTCCCCCACACCCTCCCCTGGATGGCAAGTAGTCCAATATATGTTAAACATGGTAGAAATATATGTTAAATCCAATATATGCATACATATTTATACAATTATCTTGCTGCACAAGAAAAATCTAATCAAATTGGAAAAATGAGAAAAAATAAAATTGAACCAAACAACAACAAAAAAGACTGAAAATGTTATGTTGTGAACCACACTCAGCTCCCACAGGCCTCTTTCTAGGTGTAGATGACTTTGTTCATCACAAGATCATTAGCACTGGTCTGAATCATCTCATTGTTGAAGAGATCCATGTCCATCAGAATTGATCTTATTATTACCATGTATAATGATCTGGTCCTGCTCATTTCACTCAGCATCAGTTCATGGAAGTCTCTCCAGGCCTCTCTGAAATCCTTCTGTCGGTCATTTCTTACAGAACAATAACATTCCATAACATTCATATACCACGATTTACTCAGCCATTTTCCAACTGATGGGCATCCATTCAGTTTCCAGTTTCTTGCGACTACAAAGAGGGCTGCCACAAACATTCTTGCACTTGTGGGTCTGAGGGAATCTTTTAAAGAGAAGGGAAAGAAGAGTTTGAAGGGGTTAAGAGTAAGGGGGAGATGTTCTCACTTCATCTCTCTAGGCCTGAGTGTAGGATATAAGATGAAGGGGTTGGAAGAAAGGCTCCCTGAGGTATTTTCCATCTCTGCCAATCTCTGCTCTATTTTTGGGAGGAGTCCACGTCAGCAAGAGGAGGTTGTCAGAGCCTGGTCCCTCCTGGTTGGGCGTGGGGGCCCCAGGGTTTGGTCATGAGAAACAGAAAGAGCTTACTGCCTGCAGTGATCACGTTCAGCTCGGCAGGCCTGGTCCTGAGCCAAAGTATTTATTATACTTGGTCTCTAGATCCAAACAGAGCTGATGGATGAGTCTTTTTATTTCCATAAACACTTTACAAAGGCTAGGCGAAGTAGTGGAAAGAGCATGAGACTGGAAGTCTGGAGACCAGGGTTGGAGTCTTGGCTCTTACATTTTTTAATAGTGTGACTTTATGCAAGTCCCTTCCCTTCCAGAACCTCACAGTTTCTTCATATGTAAATAATGGAGCTATGGGATGCCAAATTGGGGGGTTTGGGGGGGAACACAGTGATCATTTCATTTAACTCCTTCATTTTACAGATCAGGAAACTGAGGGCTAGAGAGGGACGGTGGTAACATGTCAGAAATCACACAGGAAATCAGCTTACAGGATGAAATGTTGATAGGATTGTTCACTCCAGTTCCACAGCACTTATTAACATGGCGATGATCACTATGTTGCCTAGAATGCAGGAGTGTCGCTAGGAAAGGGCTTGTAGCATGTAGGCTATAAAATATTAGGGGAACATCATTACTTATTATTTATAATTCAGGTATCTGCTTATGTGCCTATGCATGATGGTATTTATTTCTATGTACACAGATGTTCTGATGTATGTAGATTGTTTCTCCTCCCTCTCTCATATTCTGTTTAAACAGCATCAATTCCTTTCAAAGTGAGATGAGCTCATTTCTAAGACCAGAAAAAGTCTGTTTTCAGTGAAGAAATCTTTGAACTTTTAGCTAGGAAAGGAGGAGAAAGGAAGGGGTGAGGGGAGGAAAAAAAGAACAGTGAGAGAAAAGAGGGGAAAGTAAGATAATGATGGAAGAAAGAAGAAAAGAGAGAGGGAATGGGGAGATGGAGTCAGGGCAAAGAAGGGGGGGAAGGAAGATTGGAAAGGAGATGAGAAAGGAGTAGGAAGAATCAGAGTAGAAAAGGAGGGTGAGGGGAAGAGAAATGAAAGGAGGAAAAAAAGAAAGGAGGGGAAGAAAATTTAAAAAAAACATGAACTATGGGTGAAGTAGCAGGAAGGAAAAGGATATAAAACATTAGGGTTACATAAAGGGAAAGAGAGGAGGGAGAAAAAAGGTGGCAAGAAGTTAAAGGGAGAGACTTTTTTTCACTTGATCTCTATTTTCACTTCACTTCTTTGACAAATAGTCTTATTGCTGGCTTACAAATCTTTGTGAGGGAGAAGAGGGGAAAGTATAATAATGGTAGAGGAAAGAAAGAAGAGGAACAGAGATGAGGAGGAGAAGGGAAGGGGAGTAGGGGAAAGAGTTTCAAAGTAAAGGCAGGAGAACCTCACCTCTGACAAAGCCTTATTGCTGACCCACAAATCTATTTCTTTCTTTCTTTCTTTCTTTCTTTCTATCTATCTATCTATCTATCTATCTACCATATCTTGGTACCGTGTCCATCAGCAAGACTAAACGTGGACACAAGAACATGCTTCATGTATTCAGCACTTATGCAAAAATACCTTCCATGTTTCCATAGAAACACAGCTTGGAAGCACAATATTAAGTGCCTACTATGTGCTAGGCACTGTGCTAAGAATTAGGAAAGCAAAAGACAATTCCTGTCTTCAAGGAACTCAAAATCTAAGGGAGTTATAACCCTTCTTCACCCTGGACCTCAACATCCATGTCACTCTTCCCTTACGCATCTGCATTCTCATTAAGTTAATTGGTCCATTTTCTGTGCTCACCCCTTGATGCTTCCTCTGTTGCCTTAGGTGCCTGATTGTTTTCCAACATTTCTACTGTGTCCTGTTTTACCACCATCGGGATAAGTAAGTTATTTATCCCTTACGTTGCTGTATTTACTGTTATATTGTTTCCTAGGTTCTGCCTACTTCACCTTGTATCAGTTTTACCATGTTTCTCTGTATCCTCCATAGTCATTATTTCTTATATCACGTTAATATTCCATTACATTCATGTCCCACAATTTGTAGTCATTCCATAGATTTGAATTTCATGAAACATGCTCTGTCTGTGTCCCTATTACTTTCTGTTCCTGTCTGTTTCTACTTCTGTCTCTCCCTCTCCCTCCCTCTCCTTCTCTGTCTCTGTCTCTCTGTCTCTGCCTCTGTCTCTGTCTCTGTCTCTCTCTTTCTCTCTCTGAGTGTCTCTGAATATCTCTGTGTACCTGTGTCTGTCTCTGTGTCTATCAATGTCTGTGTCTGCGTCTCTCTCTGTGTCTGTCTGTAAGTCTGTCAGTCTCTCTCTCTCTTCTTCTCTGTCTGTCTGTCTCTGTCTCTCTCTCCTTTTCTCTCTCTCTGTTTCTCTCTCTCTGTGTCTCTGTCTGTCTCTGTGTTTCTGTGTCTATCTATGCCTTTGTCTGTGTCTCTCTCTGTGTCTGTCTGTCTGTAAGTCTGTCAGTCTCTCTCTCTCTTCTCTGCCTCTGTCTCTGTGTCTCTGTCTGTTTCTCTCTGTGTCTCTGTCTCCATCTCTGTGTCTCTGTGTCTGTCTCTCCGTGTCTATCTGTCTGTGTGTCTGTCTGTCTCTCTCTCTGTCTCTCTCTCTCTTTCTCTGTCTCTGTCTCTGTCTCTCTCTGTCTCTCTGTCTCTCTCTGTTTCTGTCTCTGTCTCTCTCTCTGTCTCTCTCTCTGTCTCTCTCTCTGTTTCTCTCTCTGTCTCTGTCTCTGTCTCTCTCTCTCTCTCTCTCTCTCTCTCTCTCTCTCTCTCTCTCTCTCTCTCTCTCTCTCTCTCTCTCTCTCTCTTTCTCTGCCTCCCCAATTCTTATTGATGACCTTTTCATGAAACTGAGGACCTAACATTTCATCATTAGGGATCAGGCAAGGGTGGGGATGAGTTCAAGACTGCTTGGGACCAAGTTCAGTCATTAGCCTGGAAACTAAGTGATTCTAATGGATTTACTGAATGTCTATCTATGACTTATAACTGAGTTATTAGATCTTAACTAAGGAGTATGCTGAGTGCCTCTATTCCTCTCTTTTGATTTTACTGTTCTTCTCTAGGGTTCTAGGGCAGCTAGATGACAGTGGATAGAATGTGGAGTGAGAAAAACTCACCTTCCTGAGTTCAAATCCAACCTCAGACACTTAGCTGTGTGACCCTCGGCAAGTCACTTAACCTGTTTGCCTCAATTTCCTTATCGGCAAAATGAGTCAAAGAAGGAAATAGCAAACCACCCCAATATTTTTGACAAAAAACCTGAAAAGAAAACTTTATTATCTTTTATTTTTTTCCTTTCCCTCTCCCTTACCTCTCATTCAATCAGTTATGATATCTATTCATTCAATCTCTGAAACAACTCTGGAATTATCACAATCTCGATGCCCACTACTTCCAGAGTATATATCCTGATTACTATTGTCCTGACATTGTAATAGATTCTTGAAGGGTCCTTCTCTTTCTACTCTGTCCCTTCCAATTCATCCTTCCCAGGCTGCCTGACTCATCTTGCTTATGCATAAATATGGCCATGTTAATCTCTAATACAAACACTTTCTAATTGCAGAATAAAATACAATCACTTTAACCTGGCATTCTAGAGTCTCCAAATGTGACTGCAATTTAGCTTTTTGATGCAATAAAAAGCACCAACCAGTGTCAAGAATTGGTTGTTCAGGTAAAAATCAAACAGCTACTATTCTTAAGGACAATCTACAAAGGGATAGACTAACAAATAACAAGTATGTTCAAATTAAATATGAAGTAATTCCTTTAAATTTGTCTATTTATACATTTATCTTTATATTAACTTTATTTCCAAATGTATTCCTTTCTCTTTCCCCCACATCCCTTTCTCCAAACTCAGAGCCATCCCTTGTAGCAAATAGAGGGAGGGGGAAGTTGTTCATCAAAACAAATTAACCAAATTTGACAGTGTATGTGCAACATTCTACATCCATATTCTCCCACCCTCTGCAAAAGAAAGAAAGAAGATTCAAGTTCTTAACTCTTTTGCATGGAAGAATTGACCATTATAATCACACAATACTTTTGTTTTTTGCTCTTTCTACAAATGTTGTACTCATTGTTTTATTGTTTCTTAGGTTCTGTCTATTTTACTTTTTATCAGGTTTAAAGCTTCCAATATATATCTGTGTTATTCATATTCATCATTTCTTATATCACAGTAATATCTCATTATACTCATGGGTCACAATTTGCATGATCCTTCCCCAATCAATGGGCATTCTCTAAATATAAAGACAATTCAAGCGGAATTGAGAGCCTACTATCTAGGCAAGATCAAGAAAGGCTCAGTATAAGAGAAGGCACCTGAAATGTACTTTGAAGGAAGCCAGGGATCACTCATGCAAAAGCCCCAAAGTGAAAGATGGAAGGCTTAGGCAATTTAACTAGAACAGAGTGGTGCAAATGGGAGTAGTAAAGCAAAGCTCAAAGAGAAGATGTGAACCAGATGGAGGCTGTGGAGGTCTTGAAATGCCAGTCTGAAGAGCAACAGGGAGTCACTAGGGATGTTCAAGAGTAGATGACAGGGTCATTTGGGACTATCAATTTGGAAATTGTGTAGGGAACTGATTGGAGAGGAGGAAGGGATACTAATTAGGAATATGGATAAAGGCCTTCATTGTACTAATGGGTATTTTTCCTGGGAGGGAATCATTTTAATCAAAGGCAGTCACACTAGAGAAAGAGCAGCTCATTCCTTAGAGTCTAGGCTTTCCCACTGTGCCCCAAGATTCCAACCCCTGAAAAGAGGTAAAGGAAAGAGAAGGACCCTTAAGGGGGAAGGTGTGATAGCTGCCATCTCTCTACCCCAAGATGTGATAAGAAGGTTCCTGTGGTGCAGGGATGGGCTGAGAGGGCTGAGACAGGTGCAGGGATGTCCAGATGGTAGCCCAAAGTGGGGAGGATTATACCAGTGTGAACCCTGGCAGAAGACAAAGTGAAGAAGGCCTGAGGGAAGAGTTAAAGTAAAGGCACTGTCCTCCTGGGCCAGAGGCCTGATCTCTGTTCCTTGGTTCTGTCAGAACCTTGGTGTCTGCTCAGCACTGGCACTCAAAAAGTACTGGCAGAAGGGCAAAGCCAGAGACATGGATGCTCCACGGGGACGCATCTGGCTCACAGTTATCTTGGAACACAGGTAACAGTTTACCAACAGATAGGTGGAGATGAGCAAGGTCAGAGGGACAGGAACCTTGGGACTCTGAAAGGAAGAGTGGGGTACTGGGAAGAGAGCGAACTGATAACAAGGAGCAGGAGGACCAGATGGTCTGGCTGAAGGGAGGCTGAGACAGAGACACGTGGAGAGTGAAGCTGCATTCAGAACAGAAGGATTTAATTGAACCAAGAACAGGAAGAGCAGCTCCGTGCTGGCTTCTGGAAGCTGGTCTGGGCTCTCTGCCCAGGAAGAGACAGGAGAGATCTTGGGGAGCGAGCTCCCAAGAAGAAAACCTTCTGGATGTGTAGAGGACCTGACCATGGGTCTCAGGCTACAGCAATCCTCAGGGGAACCTATAGCCTTCTGGGAACTGGCCCAGGGACTTTGGGAACTTTGTCCTCTGCCCAAGGACTTTCCTTCCCTTTCCTAATCCTTTCCTGATACTTGAACCCCACCAACCTCCAGCCCTACTGGAGGCCCCTGAACCTTCTGGACTTGCAACTGCTCAACCCTGCCCCCACACCAGAGGGCTGCTCACCCCAAACCCAATTTTCCCTTGCCAGGGCTTGCTACAGTCACTGTATCCTCTGATCTGACATCTGCTCCTCCTCTCTCTTCTCTCCACCCCCTTCCTCACTCCAACACACATTCCAGACCATTAAAGTGCATTTCCTAGGATTAATTATTCACATGAGGAAAAAAAAGAACACAGATTCAGAAATATCATGCCAGGAGAAGAACATCCGAAGTTCATATAAAAGAAAATTCTTCTATCCCAAGCTTTTAAATGCCATCTTAAGATCATAGTGTTTTAGAGCTGGAAGAAACCTTCAAGATCGCCTAGGACAAACTCCATCATTTGACAGATGAAGTAGCTGAGACTCTAAGAGGGGAACTAACTTGCTTATGGTTGGGCGGCAATCGTGCCAGAACTGTAACCCCTGGCAAAAAGCATCAATTCAGGGGTATGCTGGTAATGTTTAACAACTGGCTCTCTGAAAGAAATATATCTACAGCACCTTCTTAAGTTTAATCCAAATTTTAATATTTTCTCTAGGACTTTATTAAGTCTAGAAAAAACAACAACAACAACAAATTAATCTCTGATTTGTAGGATTTGCTATTTTTCAAGGTGTAAATAATGGTCATATTAAAAAGCTTAAAAATCAGCTTCTAAGAGAGCTGAGGCTAAAGTCCCATTAACTATATACCTCCAAGTAGAACTTGTCCTTCATGATCCTCTTGGGGTAGAAAAGTAGGGTGCCATATCTTTGGTGCATTGGGATCCCTGGTCTTTTTTGATTGTTGCTCATTTGGGTAATATATCAGGTTATTTCTCTTTCACAATAAACTATATCAGGTTTGGCCATGTCCACAAAATTTCTCTTTTTGTTGTTATTGAGTTATTTCAATTGTATCATTTTTTTTGTGACCATTTTTTTATGACACCCCCTTTGTGGATTTCTTGGCAGAGATACTGGAATGATTGCCATTTCCTTCTCCAGCTGAGGAAATTGAGTCAAACAGGCTTAAGTGACTTGCCTAGGGTCACACAGCTGGTTGGATTTGAAATCATGTAGATGAGTCTCCTTGACTCCAAGCCCATCACTCCATCTACTAAGCCACCTAGCTGCCCACTCCCTTTCTCTCTAGCAACAAGTAAAGCGGAGTTAATTTGATCATGGTTCACGGTTCCAGAATTATAGAGTAGGGCATGTTTTGTAGCTTTGAGATTTGTTGAGGAGACAGATGAAAAGAGGACCAGTTATGAAAGAGTAAAATGAAGCATGAGTGAGACTTTCCTGCTTTTCCTGATCTGGGAGAGACCAACCAGGAGAACAGGGCAAGAGTTTCCTCAAGTCATGCCCTCTAGCTGAAAATATTCATAAATCATGCCATAATCTTGAATTTGGCCAAGAAAAGAGACAAAACCTACTAGCTTGAGATTTGTAAATTTTTTTTTTTTGGATCATCTTTAGTTTCACTCTATAGCATAGACTGGGAGCTCCTTGAGGATAAGGATTGCTTTAGTTTTTGTTTTTTGCTTTTCTTTATAACCCCCATGCTTAGTATAGTGGCTAGACATTTAATAAATGCTTTTTGAATGACTGACATTTCATTCCACATACTAGCATTACTGATACCTTTCTCATATCTTATTTTTATGTTCACTTTCTGTTACTCATGCTGCAACTTCTGTTTATGTCTTTAAAAATTAATTTATGAGTTTCCTAGGCATTCATATCAGTATCTTCAGAAAACTTCTATTCCTGCTCTCTAAAATTGTGATTTTTCAAGACAGTTAGGTGGTACAATTCACAATGTCTAGAGTCGGGGGGAAAACTGGATTCAAATCCAGCCTGACACTTACTAGCTGTGTGACCCTAAGCAAGTCACTTTAATCTTTATTTGCCTCAGTTTTCTAATTTGTAAAGTGGGGATAACAGTAGGGTCAAACTCCTAGAGTTACTCATTTTCTATATAACCTTAAATGAGTCCTATTTTCTCCATCCTTTTTTTTCCTCCCCTGCCCTAAGACATAGTATTCTATTACATTCATATACCACAATTATTCTCCAATTGATGAGCATTCACATAATTTCCGATTCTTTGCCAAAACAAAAGATAGCTTCTATAAATTTTTTGTACACACATTTAAATCTAGAATATGCATAATTTTATAGCCTTTTGGGCACAGTTCCAAACTGTTCAGTTCACAACTCCACCAACAAGGCATTACTGTTTCGATTTTCTCTCACCTTCTCCATCATTTATCGTTTCCCTTTTCTGTCATATTGGCCAATCTGAGAGGTTTGAACTGGCACCTCAGAGTTATTTCAATTGGCATTTCTCCAACCAATAGTGATTTAGAGCATATATATAAACCTATAGATAGTTTTAATTTCTTCATCTGAAAACCGCCTATTCACATCTTCTGCCATTTATCATTTGGAGAATGTCTTTATAATGTTGTTATTACTATATAAATTGGTCTCCTGGTTTGCTTACCTCATTCTGTATACACATTTTCCTAGGTTTCTCTGAAACTGACCATTTCATCTTTTCTCACAGAACAATAGTATTCTATCACAGGCATATACCATATTATTCAGATTTTCTTCAATTGATAGGTGCCCCTCCCCCCAGTTTCCAATTCTTTGCCACTACAAAAAGGCTAATTTAAATATTTTTCCAAATAGAAATCCTTTTCCTCCTTTTTTGAACTCTTTGAGATATAGACCTAGTAGCAGTATTTCTGAGTCAAAAAGGTATATACAGTTTAATAGCCATTTGAACATAGATCCAAATTGCTTCCCAGAGTGACTGGAGCAGTTCACATTTCCACCCATAGTACATTAATATACCTGTTTTACCATGGCCTTTCCCAGTCTCTGCCATTTTTTATTATTATTATTTTTTTTTTTTTGTAAAATTTGCCAATCAGATGGCTGCGAAATAGAACCTCAGAGTTGTTTTAATTTATATTGCTCTAAGTATTTTGTCACATGGCAATTGATAGCTTGAGTTTCTTCCTCTAAAATTTAACTGCTTATATCTATTTATTTATCAAATGAGGAATGGCTCTTATCCTTATGCCTTTGAAAATTTTATCCCTATTTTCTAGATTCTGTTTGGAGGCACCAGTATTATTCATGTGATCCATCAGACTGGGGAGCAGTCCTCAGATTTGGGAGGGTTACTGTCAGGGATGACAGAAGGCCTATTATTGTTGCCAACAAGGCCAGTCACCACTTTGGTGCTCTTGGACAGGAAATTGCTCAATCACTACTATTCTTCTGAAGCGCATCCTTTGTTCTTGCTGATCTCTTAGTGGGCAACATGGCTGGATCTCTATCATCTTCCCTCCATTACCTTTGAAAACATGCAATTGTTTCTCCAGGAACCAAAAGAGCTCCCTGCAGTTGATTCAGTGGACAGGGGTGCAAAACCTGCATCATGCTTTGGACACTTGGCACTGTGTGTCCTGGAGAGCAGTCCCAAGGTTCTCACTCAGGGCCTGTGGTTCTGAATCAAGTGACTCCTCCCCCTACATGAGATAAGGAAGCATGTCAACTCAGAAAAGCAGGTTTGGGTTTTCCCCCATAGGGGTTGGCAATTAACAGCTCTGCTGCAGGGCAGATGTTGCATTTATACAGCTTCTCTTGCCTCGGGAATCTCCAGTCCTGACCATCTCAGTGTGATAAGGCAACTTCCCTTCCTCCCCCAATTCTACTTTCACTCTGTGGGGGTGGGCTCAGAGTTCTCTCAAAATAGGTTTAGAGTTGCAAGGGACCAGCTAACCCACTCCTTCCCACCATTTTGCAGTTGAGGAAACCATGACCCAAAGATGTGATGTGATTTGGCTAAATTCATACTTCTGGTAGGAGACTGAGATGAGATTTGAACAGATAGAAATAAAACTGTTTCCATTCCCTGAGGGTCCCTGGCTCAGTTGTCTCTCTTAGGAAATATAAGGCTCAATGTTTAGATCAATAATCACTTCTATTTCTCTAAGTCTTTTAGGTTTACAAAGTGTTTATCTTGGTCTTAGGAGAGGAATTCCCTCTCCCCACCATTGTGCAGGAGATGAAACAGTCAACAACATTCAACCAATATTTGCTAAATATCTTCTTTGTGAAGAGCCCAGAGAGCAGAGAAGTATTGCTGTTTGTTCAGTTGCTTCAGTCATGTCTGTTTCTTTATGACCATAATTGAAGTTTTCTTGGCAAAGAGCCTGGAGTGGTTTGCTATTTCTTCTCCAGCTCATTTTACTGATTAGGAAACTGAGCAAACAGGATGAAGTGAGTTGTCCAAGGTCATACAGATATTAAATGTCCAAGGCTGAATTTGAACTCATGAACATGAGTGCTTTATCAACTGTGCCACCTACATGCCAGAGTAGAGGATAGGAACGTGCAAAGTTTAGCAAAGACATAGTCCCTGCCTTCGTGAAACTCTTAATGCAGTAGGGGAGTATGATGGCAGAGTTCTGACTCTGAAGTTAGGTTTGAATTCCCACATCAGCAACATAACTACCTCTGTTACTTTGGACAAACCATTCAACCTCCTGGACCTCCTCTAAATTGATGAAGATGGAAGAGATGGCCCCTGAGGTCACTGCCAGATCTAGAGCTATGATTCTAAGACATAAACAGATAACTATAATACAAACCTTAAAATACTTTTCATGCAAATAAAGACAGATATTCATTGCTCATGGGCTGAGCCAATATAATAAAAAAATCACAATTCTACCTAAATTAATTTACTTGTTCAGGGCCAAACTAATGAAACTACTAAAGAACTATTTTATAGAACTAGAAAAAAGCAACAGAATAAAAGTTCGATTATATTAAGAAAATTAATGAAAAAAATGAAGGAAGCTCTGCAATATCAGATTTCAAGCTATATTACAAATAGTAAGCATCAAAAAGAAACCTGTTACAAATAAAAATATGTGTAACAGAAATACAGTGGTAGATCAGTGGAATAGATTAGGTATACCAATAATGGTAGTAAGTGGCCATAGTGATATAATATTTGATAAACCAAAAGATCCAAGCTTTTGGTACAAGAGCTCACTATTTGACCAAATTTTCTAGGAAAACTGGAAAGCAGTTTGGCAGAAATTAGGCATATATGAACATCTTATACCACATACCAAAATTAAGTTAAAATTAAAGTTAGACATAAATAATGGTATCATAAGCAAATTAGGGGAGCATAGAATAGTTTACTTGTCAGATTTATGGATAAGGGAAGAATTTATGACCAAACAAGAGAGAGAGAGAAGATTACAGGGAGTAAAATAGATAATTCAATTACATGAATTTCAAAAGGTTTTATACAAACAAAACCAATGCAGCCAAAATTAGAAGGAAAGCAGTAAATTGGGAATTGGGAGGAATTACATCAAGTTTTTCTGATAAAGGCCTCATTTCTCAAAAATATAGGGAAATGAGCCAAATTTATAATAATAAGAGCCATTACCCATTTAACAAATGATCAAAAGATATGAATAGACAGTTTTTAGAGGAAATCAAAGTTATTAATATATAAAAGATATACTCTAACTCAGAGAATTAAAAAATGCAAATTAAAACAACTCAGATCTAAGTGAAGGGGGAAGGGGTAGAATCCCCATTGGAACCCAAAACTCAAGCCAAGGCAACCTTAGAGCTAAAGTTCTAGGCTGGATATGAATTCAATCATAACGCCGAGTAGGAAAGGCTTAAAGAAGGGTGATTCAGACTAGAACCCAAGAGGAAAAACTTTGGATTTGGAATTTGGTGGGGCTGTGTGATGTAGGAATTGAGCTTAAGTTATGAACCTAATCCTCTCCTGGGTAACCCAGGCTTAAGGAGGTAAGATAATATAAATTATTACACTTACATTTAAACACATTTATAAGCATTTTACAAATATCTCTCTTGATTCTAACAACAGTCCCAGGAGGTAGGTACTATTATTTTCCTCATTTTCAGCAGCCTCCATCCTTTTCCTCCCTAAATCAGGAGGGATAGAGTAAAAAATAAGTGATCAAAAATGCCACTTTGAAAAAAGAGATCAATACCCATGCTAGTATAGATTGGGACCATAGGAATCCTTTTTATTTCACAAAAGAGAGACTTTAGCTATCATCTAGTTCCAACCTTCTTATTTTTTCAGAGAAGGAACCTGAATCCCAGACAGTGAATGAAGTGTGTTAAGTTATACAAATAACAAAGTGACAGACCAGGGATTTGGACCTAGATCATTTGCAAATTCAATGCAAAGTGACATATACCATGATGCTTTTCTCCATCTTAACCCAGCCTCAGGTTAAGCCTTGATCTTGAAGTTAGTCTGGGGCTAACTTCTTCCTCTCTATCAAGCTTAGGAGAAGCAGCTTAGAGTTAAAAAGATATGTTTCTGCCACGAGGGCGTTGGTGAGGTTGAGATAACATTAGGCTAGCATATTAGAAGATGTAGAGGTGATTTTTAGCTCTGACACTTGGCATTCCACTGGGGTAGGTGATTTCATCTTTCTAAGTTCTATTTGCCTTATTTGAGGTAATTAAATGATGCCATAGTGTCAGAACCCTGGATCTGGAGTTAGAAAACTGTGACACCGAATTCTGCTTCAGGCACAGCTCTCTGATGTTGGACAAGGCATTTAATCTGTTTGCCTCAGTTTCCTCATCTGTAAAAATGAGGATAATAATAGAATCTACTTCTCAGGGATGTTTTGAGGATCAAATAAGATAATATTAGCAAGTAAAGAACTTTGCAAATGTTAAAGTGCTATATAAATGCTAGCTAGGTTTTAATAATATTATCAGTATTATTCGCAAGCTTATTATGAGGATAAAATGAGAAAATATTTGTAGAATACTTGGCAAAATCCTCAAGAATTATATAAGTGCAGGCAATCATTATTATTAGCCTCATTTTTTCCTAATATTTTATTTCCCCCCCAATCACATGTAAAAACAATTTCTAACATTTTTTAAAGTTTTGCATTCCAAATTCCATGTTTTGCCCTCCCCTTCCCTTTTTTGAGATAGTAAGTACTCTGATATATAAGCTCATTTTGTAGATGAGGAAATTGAGTCTTTGAAAGTTTCCATGATTTTGCTGGGGTCGCAAAATTAGTAAGTAGTAGAGGCAGGATTTGGACTCAGGCCTCCTGACAGGGCTTCTTCACAATCTGCCCTTTCTTACCATTTACAAAGTATTTATGTCCAAGACATGGCAGCAAATTGTCCCTCAGATACTTCCTGATGGATGCTCTCCTCATCCGTAAAATGGGGATAATAAAAGCATCTATCTCCCAAGGTTGTTGTGAAGCTCAAATGAGAAAATAATCATAAAGCACTTAGCATAGTGCCCAGCAGAATAAAAATATATATCAACTATAATAATAATTATTATTAATACCATCATCATCAAATGAAATAATTTTTGTAAAGTACTTAGCACAGTTCATGGCACATAGTTCATGGCACAATAAATACTTGTTCACTTCTGCCTTAATTTGTTAAATGTGTTTATGCTATAGACATCATGGGAATCTTTTTTTTTTTTTTTTTTTGGCGGTTGTTCATCTCACTGAAAAGGATAGAATTAACTTTTATTTACAAAGTCTGAACAGCCTAAGTTTAATGGACCCCTATTTTTTTAATTTAGAATTTTTTTCCACAATATATATGCATGAGTAATTTTTTTATAATATTATCCCTTGTATTCATTTTTCCAAATTATCCCCCCCCCTCCACTTCCTCCCCCTGATGAGGCAATCCCATACATTTTACATGTGTTACAATATAACCTAGATACAATATATGTGGACATCACGGGAATCTTGAGAAGAAAACATCTAGAAAAAAGTACCATAGAAACAAAAACATGAATGTTAGTCAATATGTAGCCACTAGTTTATTTCTTTAACCAAGTATGGTTCATTAACCCATGATCCACCCACTCTCCATCTGGCAGCTAGACAATGGGCTGTGTCCAGAATTAAACAGGAGGAAGAAAGTGGGCTGGATTGCATTTGGAAAATTGTATCTTGCTTTTAATGACCCCAAGCTTCAGCCAGACACAGAAGTCCATGTTTGAAATTCCAGTATTCTTCCAGAGACACTATCTGGCTCAAAGGCATTGAACACAGTAGTCTCCAAAGAATTAAAGTTGTAGCAATATGCATCATAAGTTTGTGCAAAATAAAACATCTGATCAGTGAAGAATTTTGCAGAAGGTGGGGAAAAGACATCATTAGAGATCTGTCAGAGTTAGAGAGGAAAGCGTGTTAGAGCAGAAAGGAAACAGAAATGAGAATATTGGAACAGGAGGAGACCTGAGAACAAAGGCTATTAGAGCAGGAAGGGAACTTAGAACTGAGGATGTGGGAGAAAGAAGGGAGCTTAGCAAAAAGGATGTTGGAGCAGAAAGAGAGCTTAGAACTGAAGTGTTGGAGCAGGCAAAAATTTACAACAGAAGATGTTAGAGCAGGAGGAGAACTAAAAACAGAGGATGTTAGAATAGAAGAGGAACTTACATAGGAGGATGTTGGAACAGAAAAGGAGCTTGAAACAAGGGATGTTGGAGTAGGAAGGGAGCCTAGATTACAGAATGTTAGAGCAGGAAGGACACTTAGAAGAGAAGATTTTCAAATAGGAAGGAACTTTAAAAACTGAAAAGTCAGAGCTAAAAGAGCCCTTAGAACACAGAATATCAGAAATGGAAGAACATAGATCATAGAACAGGAAGGACAGTGACAGAACCAGAGCTAGAACTTCCACTGCCTATTCAAGAATCTGAGGGAAAAGTCTAAGAACTGACAAATATGGTTGAAGTTGTATTGCTGGCCAGCTGTGCTGTCTTTGATGGGAGCTCTTCCATTTCTGGTCCATGCTTTCTGTTTCTGTAAAGTGAGGGGCTTAGACAAGATGGCTCCCTTTCTATGAAGAAGGATCTTCTCAACTTTCCTAGAAGAGTGAATCGTGGCTGGACTTGAATGAAGATCCTGAGACTACATCAACTTGTCCAGCTCCTTGTCTCAGGCCAACTGAGAAACAAGAAGAGACACGTGAATTCTTAGGGTCAGAGACAGGGAAATCTAAATACAGCCCAATCTTAATGCTGGTCACCTGAGTGACCTTGCCCAAGTCACTTTCTCCAGGTCTATGTTTTCCTATCGATAAAGTTTGGATGTGATGATCTCTAGGGAGACAACATGGCATAGCAGATTAGCATGACGGACTCGGAATCAGGAAAACCTAAAATCAGATTTTGTCCCTCATGCATGTGACTCTAGCAATCACTTAGCCACTCTGAGCTCAAGTTTGCTCAGCTGTAGAAGGGGTAAGAATAAATGTAAAGCTAGAAGTCACTTTAGAAGTCCTCTAGTCCTACTCCATTTTATAAATGAAGAAACTTGACTCATAGAATTTAAGTGACTTGACCAACTTTAGCTATTAAATGACGGGTGTTTGTTGCTGTTGAATTGTTTACTCTCATGTTCCACCTGACCTTATTTGGGGATCTTCTTGGCAAAGACACCAGAGTGGTTGCCATTTTCTTCTCCAGATCATTTTTATGGATGAGGAAACTGAGGTAGAGAGTGAAGTGATTTGCCCAGGATTACACAGCCTAGTTAGTGTCTGAGTCCAGATTTGAACTCAGGAAAATCTTCCTATACTACCCTATACATTATTATTTCCTAGCTGCCTGCTTTAAATGGCAGTCATTCGAATTTAGGACCTCTGAGTCCAAATGCCAGTGTTCTTTACTATGCTATTTCATCCTTCATATTGTATAGATGCCTCCAAAGTGAATTCCAGCCCTAACTCCCATTATCTTCAGCTGGAGGACCTGGTGTGTTTCTAAGGAAGGTCTCTGACCAGTTAGCAGCTACAAGGGGTAGTACCAACCAAAGAGAAGGGAGCTGGGACAGCTTAATCTGCTTACCTCTTCTCATCTGAATTTCCTCCATTCCCTCTCTTCCCTTCATCCCCCTAGAAGTAATATGCTACTATAAAAACTAAATAATTTCAAGATCTAGGATCAGAAAAGACTATGTCTATAACAGAATGAGTCATCTGAATTAGCTAAAGGAAGGACCACTCTATGTACACAGAATTGCCCAAAAGGGGTGACCTAGGAATGCCCGAAAGTCTTGTTACCCTCAAATATCTCCCTGCATTTGACTTTACGATACCTGAAATTTTACCATCAAAGTTACTACCTTGATTTAAGGCAGTGTCTTTATAAGGTCTCTCTTAAAATACAACTCTTGCTACCTTGGAGAGGGACTACACAAGCTAAAGTGTCAAGAGCACTGAATGGAAAGGGAGGACCTGGGTTTGATTCCACTTCTGCTATTTGCTACCTGTAGAACCTTTGGCAACTTCATCCAAGTCAGGGATACTTCCTAGATTGCAAATTTCTCCTCTGACAAATGGAAAGGTTGTATTAGATGATCTCTAAATCCCAGTATTCTCATGTGGAAGGCTCCTTCTAGTTTTGGTTATCTATATTGATAGAAGCAGGATTTCAGATCTGGAAGGAAACTCTAGATCCATCTAGTCTAAGCCCTACCAGTATAGAAAACTTTACAATACTGCATGCAAATATCCATCCAGCCTTCTCTTTTTGTTCATCCTTTGTCTCAAAGAGAATCAGCAGAGTGATGTCCTGACTTGCAAGTGAACTGGATTTAAGTGAGGCAGAACTGTTCAAAGTCATCAGGCTCGCTTTCTCCTCCAGAATTATCAGAGTAAGGGGCAGGACAAAAGTCAAGCTGACTGATGATGACCCATGAGCAGTGGGCAACTTTGGCCTTCTATATTAAAGTGTTTCCCAAGTCTCAGTTCCCTACTGCCTCCCTAGCTTGGACAGTTACTTGTTAGAAGTTTGAATTTTTTTTTTATTTAAATATCAAGCTTTAGTCTGATTCTGGGAAACTTTTAGCCATTGATTGGGCCTAGTTCTCTCTGGTGGGGCAAGAAGACCAAACCGAATCCCTTTTCACACAATTCTTCAGCTGCTTGAAGACAGTGGTTGTATCATCTCTTATCCTTCTCTTTTCCCTATTATATCTATAGTTCTTTCACATGACATGGTTTCAAGTTATTACAATTTTTGTTTAATTATATCATAGTTAACATTTCATGGTTATTCCCACACATCAATATTCTCCCCAAATGTGGCAACTAGAACTGAACAGAATATTTCTTATGTGTTCTGAACAGAACTGAGCAGAGTAGAACCCTAACCTCCCTAATCCTATACACTCTACCTCTCTTGCACTGGTTTTGACTCCCCTGATATGATACTAAATCATATTAATCTCAGAGTCTATTGTCCCTCCAAATAGTGTCTTTGTCCCCCACACACAATACTTGCAAAGCTGATATTTTAACCCCAGGGTAAAGTTCTAAAGTTCCTTCCAGCTCTAATATTTTCTGTTCTAAGATTCCTTACAAGTCTGACATCCTGTGTTCTAAGGGCCCTCCCTGCTCTGACATTCCATGTTCTAAGGGCCCTTCCAGCTCTGGCATCCCGTGTTCTAAGGGCCCTCCCAGCTCTGATATATATATATATATATATATATATATATATATATATATATTCTAAGTCCTTCCTGGCTCTGACATTCTGTGTTCTAAGTTCTCTCCCAGCTCTGACATTCTGTGTTCTAAGACCCCTCCCAGCTCTGACATTCTGTGTTCTAAGTTCTCTCCCAGCTCTGACATTCTGTGTTCTAAGGGCCCTCCTAGCTCTGACACTCTGTGTTCTAAGGGCCCTCCCTGCTCTGACATTCCATGTTCTAAGGGCCCTCCCAGTTCTGACATCCTGTGTTCTAAGGGCCCTCCCGGCTCTGACATCCTGTGTTCTAAGGGCCCTCCCAGCTCTGACATCCTGTGTTCTAAGGGCCCTCCCGGCTCTGGCATCCTGTGTTCTAAGGGCCCTCCTGGCTCTGACATCCTGTGTTCTAAGGGCTCTCCCAGCTCTGACATTCCATGTTCTAAGGGCCCTCCTGGCTCTGACACTCCTGTGTTCTAAGGGCCCTCCCAGCTCTGATATCCTGTGTTCTAAGGCCCTCCCGGCTCTGACATCCCGTGTTCTAAGGGCCCTCCTGGCTCTGACATCCCGTATTCTAAGGGCCCTCCCAGCTCTGACATTCCATGTTCTAAGGGCCCTCCCAGCTCTGACATTCTGTATTCTAAGGTCTCTCCCAAGTCTGACATTCTGTGTTTTAAGGCCCTTCCCAGTTCTGACATTTCTAAGATCTAAAGGAGTTTGAGGGTTTTTTTTTTTTTTTTGTCTAGTCTTGTGATTTTTATTGGTGTGTTCATTGTTTAATCATTTCAGTCATATTTGATTTTTTCATGATATTATTTGGGATTTTCTTGGTAAGGATACTGAAGTAGTTTGCCATTTCCTTCTCCAACTCATTTTACAGAGTTAAGGGCCTTGCCCAAGGTCATACAGTTAGTAAGTGACTGAGGTTGGATTTGAACTTGGGTCTTCCTGATTCTAGCCCCAGTACTCTAGCCATTTCACCACCCACCTTCCTTATTTATTGATGTAGGGGACTTCTGCTGAAGAAACTCCCTTTGCTAAAGCATAGTTTAATTTCTAGGCACTTTATCTCAGTCAGCTACTTAGGACACTGAGACATTTAGTGATATGCTTAGGATTATACGGCCAGGGTGTTTCGGGAGCAGCATTTGAACCCAGATTTCTGAAATCTGAGACCAACTTTCTCTTGCTATATATCATCATCCCTCTCTTGCAGAATAGTAGATTCTAGCACCAGAGACTCAGAAGGAAGAGTAGAGAACTAATGCTCCCAGAAAACAGACACTCACATCTTCTCCATCCCCTCCTTGCCTTTTTACAATGTGCACCAGGCTGAGGCACAGTACATATGTTTTCTTGCAGCAAACAGAAATTCAACAGATCAGTGGGTTATTCCAAAATTATCTTTTAATATATTCACATAGTTTTTCTATACAGTTCATACAAAATTTTTATAGGTCTATCATATATGTGTACAGCAGCATCTTGTAGTGTTTACATGGCATCTGAAGAGACAGCATTGACCAGGCAGCTAAAGGAGGAATTCTGGACTTGATTTTCCTCTGGGGAGATGGAAGTCCCTTTTCAGTACAACTCAATATTTGCTGATCACTTGCTGTGTGTAGGGCCTTGTACTGGGCACTGTTGGGGAGCGATATGTTGTTTTTGCTCTCAGATAACTCATGTCTAGGAATCCCAGGGGCAGTAGACTTGGGGCACACCAGCATGTGGGGGTCCTGAGGAAACAGACCACTTTAGATCACTTCCACCAGGTGGAGGGTAAGGGGGTGGGATCAGGAAAGGCTTTAGGGCAGGTGAGGTAACTTAGCAGAGTCTTATAATAATGGAAGGATTTCAACCAGCCAATATTGGGAGGAAGAGTATTCCAGGCAAAGGAACACTGAGACCAAAGGCACTTTCAAACACTCAAATGAATCTGTCATCTCATTAATTAGGACATTTCTAACCCATTCATGCTTTTTCCATCCTGTATGATTCACATTCACGGTTTCCCAAAGCTTTAACAAACAGGGTCCTCTAAATGGGCTGAAAGCTTCTTTTTCACTGTAGTTTAAGGGTTCAAGTGGAATATTTTCATATTCTCTTGGTCTGCTTGTTAAGGCAATTAATTTACATTGGTTAATTTTTTTAATAAAAATATTATAATCAGCCTTGATGCCATTTCTGTCATTTCCTTCCCCTTTTTATTTTAATTATTCTATATTTAAAGATAAGTTATTTCTATTAAATGTCATTCCCCCCTCTAAAAAAAAAAATTCTGATCTTAGTTCTGACAGTACAGGATGGTCCAATTTCTTAAATGGACAAGTGACAGTTGTGAACCCAGTTAAGAACAGACCTGTCATGCCCTATATGTCCAAGGTTGCTAACTGGTTCAGCATGTGTCTACTCTAAGCTGACAGAGTAACTAGAATTCTTGCAGTAAAAATGGAAATTCTGATCACTTCCTAAAAAAAGAATTCCCAGTGAACATTTATTACATCCCTGTCCTTTATATGTGCAGCCCATGACTTCTACTAGATTGGCTAGTTTAGTGAGTTCTGGGAATCATCCCAAGTACATACGCCAGTTGCCCTTAAAAAACTTACAATATAGGAAAGGGGGATAACGGCTTACACTGGTTGGCCCATGGTCTGGACAGAGCACTAAGAAGATGGTAGAACATGACTATTAATATTTTAGAGGTAATGCAAGCCAACCACAGGCACAATGGCAAAAAACTGTTTGAAATTCTGTGAATTATCTAGGTTGGCTGGAGCAATCAATAAGCAGAAAAAAGGAATGGAAGGCAATAAAGCTGTAAAAAAATAATCCACTATGTGTGGAGGGGGAATGGCTGATACTGGGAGGAAAGGTATAGTTCTACCCTTCCCCTCTCCATCTGTGATAAGAATACAGAGGTAAATAGTTAATAGATTGACAAGGTGTTTAACATCCAGTGATTCCTTTGCAAAGGGAATCTTTCTCTGACAGGCTGGAAAAGAGGAAGGGAGCTTCTGTTTTGCACTCACTACATCATCTGCTCTCATGCCATAGAGTTAGTCTAGCAGCAGAACTGCTTGCTCAGTAGGAACAGTTAGCAGTTAGAGAATCAGATCAAGAATTCTAGGCTACCCAGGGTCAGAGGAGAGAAGAATGTAACCCTGCCGCCAAACCGTATCCAGCAGGGAACAGACACTCTCCAGACAGACGTGGGTACAGAGGCAGGAAGTCAATGAGGCTAGTAAGCAGCCTCTAGAAGTGGGACACCTGGCAGCAGAAAAAAGAGCTAGCTATGGCAGTGAGAAGTGCAGAAAGACTCCCTCTTCCCCAAAAGAGATGAAAAGGCCTCTTGTCTCCATTTATGTGAATCTCACTAACTCTAGGCTTTATATAAAAGTCTCTAGGGTCATGGCCAATCTTCAGTTCAACAATGGTTGCCTTTCCTGACTCAATCAGAGAAAGAATTTCATAAAAGAATTGTAGGATGTTAACACATTAACTTCTAAGCTGTGATGAGGTACAATGAGTTAGGGGAGGGGTGTGACCATCCTTTTTTTTTTTATAGTGGGTCTATAAAGAAAGCTATAAAGAAAGTTCTTGAGTGACTTAATCCTATAGTGTGTGATCATCTCATTCTGCTGTTAGGACCTAGTCTTTTGCTCCTATGGTCCTTGGGATCTTCCCCATAGCTAGACAGCTCCAGAAAAGTCCAGCTTTCCAAGTTTTAAAATTAAGTAGGAACCAGACTTGAGTTGGGATTCAGGAGAGCTGGACTCTTCTAACCTACCACTCTATCTCACTGTAATCTTGGGCAGATGGTAAATCTCTGAACCTTATCTCTGAGTGAATTTAACTAAATTGCCTCTAAGTTCCTTCCAGGTCTTATATTCTGGGTTCTAAAGTTAAAAACCACTTAAATTATCAGGGCTTCACCATCTAGATGAAAAATGGGTTTCAATGATCAAGTTATCTGTATAGGGTGGACCATTCTCGTGGAAAGGACACGAAACTGGTTTGACTGATTTCTCTTCATCCCTCTGACCCTGGCCCAAAGTATCAGAAGCTGAAATTGGGTGTTCTGTAGAGAGAGAGAAGAATATACATGGATGGGAGATGGAAGGGAGGAGGGGGCAAAGAGGAGAGGGTCAGAGCAGAGCAGTCGTAGAGAAAGAGAATGAAGAAGGAATAATAGAAGAAAAGCAGATATGTAGAAATGGAAGGAGGTCAGGAAGAGACAGACAGACAGACAGACAGACAGACAGACAGAGAGAGAGAGAGACAGAGAGACAGAGAGAGAGAGAGAGAGAGAGACAGAGACAGAGACAGAGACAGAGAGACAGACACAGAGAGAGAGAGAGACAGAGAGAGACAGAGACAGAGACAGAGATAACAAAAAAGGAGACAGAAAGAGTCAGACACAGGATAGATGTACATGCAGAGAGATAAGGAAAGTGAGAGACAGAAACAATAATGAAATACCTGAAGAGAGGAACGGCGGCACTTATAATAAAAAGAAAGGGAGATGAGTTGAGGAAAATACTTTTTAGAAAATTTCCCCTTCAAATCAAGCTTTCTGAATACATTCCATTTGAACACCAAATGTTTCTGATCCCGCCCCCGTGTCCCACTTGCTGCCCCTAACTACTTTCAGACCCAGCCAACACTGCCTGACACCCAGATGCCTGCCAGTTTCCATCACCCCCAGTTTAGGGAGCTTAGTAAGGACAGAAGCGTTTCTACTTGGCTTAGTCTCAAACACCCGCCAACGGCACTGGAACTCCTCGTCCAGCCTGGAGAGGAGTCACCCTAGGTAGCCAGTGTTGAAAGTAGCGGTCCCTTCTTCCCTCAAGCCCTTGGATCAAAACTCTACCTGGATTTACTAATTGTCAGAGGCAAGAATTAAGGGTACAATGGCTAAGCTAATGCAATGGACAAAAGAGTGGGAAGAAACAACAGATGGGGGATGGGTGAGAATCTATAGTTAACCCCTTTATTTTAGCTTTAGAAAAAGGGCAGTGCAATACTGACAAATAGCAGATAAATTTGAAAGTTTCCCCTTGCCTCAATCCTTATTTATTAAGCATAGACTTATTCATCTTGTTTAATTAGGATCTGGAATTAATCATTCCTTGAGACTAACAAAGTGCGTCTTTTGACCTCAGTTTCCTGATCCTTAAAACGAGGGAGATGGAAATGCTAAATTTCACTCAGAGCCTAGTGAAAGTAATTATTTTTTCTTGTCCAAGTTCACAGATATTCCCAGGGCCCCTGGAGGTCTGTAGAGATGAGGTTAAGAATCTTTAGGCTAAATGATTTCTAGTTTCCCTGACAATTTTAAACTGTCTTCCTTCAAAGCCTTCCACACACTGCAGCCTCCTATTTTCCAACATTGGCTCACACTAGTCCCCCCTAAGCACTTGGTCTATGCATCAACCAGCCTGGAAAACTTTCTGCCCCTGTCTGGCACAGGGATTTGAATTTCTGTCCTGGCTCATACTGCCTGGACTTGGGCCAGTAGCATTTCTTCTTTATGGGCCTTAAGTTTCCCCTTATGTGAAATGGGAACAATAAACTCTGTATATTCTTAACAAGACCATTCGAATACAACAAGATGGAAACTACTTGTTAACCTGCAAGGCACTGGCCCAATTTGGCTGTGGAATCCACATTATAGCTTTTTTTTCAGTCAACCTCCTTGCTTAGCTTTGGTTTCCACAATGAACAAATGTTGGGGCTAGAACCCAAGGGACTAGGAACATAGCCCTGGAACCCCCAAACTGGCTATGGGAATATGGGAAAGAGGTGAGTGCCTCCTGGTCTATGGAAATTCCTCTATTGGGAGGGAGCTGAGGACAGTAAACCCTTAATCTAGGACACAAGGAAAAGAATCCTGCCCATGGAAGGAGGAATATGAGTCCTGTGACCTTAAATAATTACTCCCTCTCTCAGGGTCTTAGCTCTGCCATCTGACAAATGGAAAAGAAGAATGCATTATTTCCAGGGTGGTTCCCATCCCCAATGCTCTGTATCCTAGGGTCACTGACAGTCCCTATTTTCTGAGGTCCCTATCCTGGTTGGGGGTGGGGTGGGGTGCGATGGGGTCCCCTCTATCATCCCCTTCTATTGGACTCTCTGGCCACGGCCTCAGCCCGTGATTTCTGTGTTTATTTTCAGATAAGAATAATTAGCGTAAATTGTGACAAATATTTTTCTTCCAGATAAATTCTAGAGTGTTTTTTTCCTAGGTGATTTTCTAGTCCTAAAGGGGTACATAATTTCACTTGGGCTGACTTTAATCAAGATCTCTCCTGAAGATAACTTTGGTCTTCCAAAACCACGAGTAGACGAGAGGTAGTATGCTATAGAGGGAAAGGGCTTGCTCGCCCTTGGATCCAAATCCGATCACGGTGCCTTGTTACCTGTGTGACTTTGGGCAAATAGTCTCCTCGGGCCTCGGTTTACTTATGTGTAGAATGAAGCTACACAGCTTCTGTAGTCCCTTCAAATGATCTTATGATGGCGGGGGAAGGAGACAGAAAGAAAACAGGTTCAGGGATCCCCACATTTTCTGAACACAGTCAACTAATGGATAGCTAAATGGATGAAGGTCATTCCCAGGAAATGTGTCCAAATTCCCAGGAGCTCTAGACCTCATATTTACGAGTTGTGTGATCCAGGTAAGTTCCTTAACCTCTCTGAGCCTCCGTTTCCCCATCTATAAAAAGAAGGGTTGGACTAATGACTCTAAGATCCTGCCGGCTTTTAAGACCCCAATAAATAAATCTGCATTCCCAAGAACTGAGAATGACTTTATGGCAGGAACTTGGGAACCCCCTTCTGAGGGTTAGGCTTTGAAATGCTGGTTAAACTCCTGCCGGCAGAAGCAACAAAAAAGAGCCAACCCAATGAGGAGGATTGACAAGACTATGGCAAATATGAGGAGGATGAGCACGTTAATTTTCTTGAGCCCCTCTTTCTCACAGTCCTCGGGGCGGACGTGGAGGAAGGGGACGTCCTCCTGGATGCTGAAGTCCTTGGAATGCCGGCACATCAGATCCTCGAGGTTGGCGATGTCCACGCTTCCCCTCTGGATCACAGCTACCAGCCAGCTGTTGCCGCAGCAAGCCAGCGGGTTTCCTGCCAGGTAGAGGCGCTGGAGGCTCCCCTCCAGCCCACTCATGTCCCGGCTCTCGAGGTGGCTGAAGCTGTTGTTCCGAAGATCCAGCTTTTCAAGGGAGGCCTCCCGGGTCCAGGCAGGGAGCCAGCTCAGCTGGTTCTCCGAGAGGTTGAGCTGCTTCAACCGCGTGAAGCGGGGAAGGTCCACGTGAAGGGCGTCCAAGCCATTCCCCTGCAGCTGCAGCACCTCCAGGGAGGATTCAAGTCCAGTCAGAGCACCGGGTAGGACCTCTAGCCCTGGATTTGCGGAGAGGTCCAAAGTGACGAGCGGGGTTTGCAGGAATGCACCTTCTGGAAGCCTCTGCAAGGTGTTGCCCGCCAGGTTCAGGGTTCGGAGAGTGGGGATCCTGGAGAAGACCAGGCAGCCCGAGGCAGCTGGCTCCGGCAGGTCCCGCGAGGCTCCGCAGAGATGGACCCGGTTTTCTTGGAGGTCCACACTCTGGATCTTGGGGAGGTTGGCAAATGTGAGAGGCGCTAAGGCCGTCAGCGCGTTGTGCTGCAAGAAGAGCTGCTGTAGGCTAGCTAGGCCACGGACGCCCACAGTGAAACCCCGAAGGTCGTTGTGGCTCAGATCCAGGGTGCCCAGGCTGGGCAGGGCGTGCTCCCGCTCCACCTCAAAGGCGCGGAGGCAATTTCTGCTGAGGTTGAGGAACTGCAGGGAAGCCATGGGATCGAAGAATCCCTTTGGGATGCTCTCAATCTCATTGTAGCTTAGGTCCAGGAACAAGAGATGGGAAAGAGCTGGGGAGCTATCATTCCCACTTGGGTCGGGGGGCAGGTGGGGTCCACTGTCCCAGTCCTCCACACTGGGGACCCCGTCACTGAGGGAGGAGGTGGGGTGCATCTGGATCAGGTTGTTGGATACATTCAGATAGATGAGCTGGTTGCGCCTGGGCAGGTCGGGAAACTGGGATAGCTTGTTCTCTCGCAGGTCAAGCCAGTGGAGCTGGTACTCCTGGTCCGAGGGGGCGGTCTGGAAGGTCTCTATGCTGTTGCGGCTCAGATCCAAGAATCGCAGCTGGGGGAGGCTGAAGTCCGAAATGCAGGTGATGGAGTTCATGGAGAGGTTGAGGCGGGCAAGGCGGGGCAGGTCGTCAAAGGCCCCCTCCTCGATCTCCATGATCACGTTGCTATGCAGGTCCAGCTCCTCAAGGGCCGGCACGCCCTGCAGGGTCCAGCGCGAAATCCGGGTGAGGCTGTTTTCTGCCAAGGAGAGAGAGCGCAGGTCGGGGGCATCCTCTAGGAAAGCCTCAGCCATGCCGTTGTACAAGCCGTTGCCCGAGAGGTCCAGGGTGGTCACGCGAGGCAGGCGCCCAATGCCCCCATTGGCATTTTGGGGGGATGCCCATCCCAGGCGGTTTCGGGCCAGGTTGAGGTACTCGAGCTGAGGCAGGCTGGTGAAAATTCCAGGCTGGATGAAGCTGATCTGATTGGAGCTTAAATCTAGACGTCGGAGAGCAGTGTAAAAGATCAGGGGAGTCTCCAGGATGCTCTGCAGTTGGTTCTGAGACAGATCAAGGGCCTTGCTGTCTGCATGGAGGACTGCAGGAATCTGCAGAAGCCCCCGGCTGTGGCACAGGACCTCCATGTCCACCTAGTGAAGGGGAGAGAACACTGGAGCATTATGTGCTGGAAGGTCTCCCGGGATGCCAGAGACAAAGATGGCAGGGACTCAAGCAAGACCTCAGTGTAACTGAAAGGGCACTGGAGCTGAAGTCGGACTCTAGACAAGGATCTAGGTCCCAGCTTTGGGTCTTAACCGTTTTATGTCCTTGGGCAAGTCTTGAGCCTCAGTTTCCCCATCTGCATACCTCCTGCAACTCTCTTGGAGATATACACATATCTACCTACTTACCTACATATATGTGTGTGAGTGTGTGTAGGCATGTAGATAGACAGATATATATATTTATATATATGTATATATATATATGCATATGCTTAAGTATTTTTAGTTAAATAAACCTTAATTTCACAGGATCATAGATTTAGAATTCAAAGAGATTTTAAAGATCATCAAGTTTAATTTTATAGATAAGGAAACCGAGACCTAGAAAAATCAAATGAAATGCCCAGGGTCACACGGGTAGTAACTGATTTTCTAAAGAGTGGTTCAAAGCCAGATCTTCCTGATTCCATGTCTATCCTATGTACTATACTGTTATAGGAATCTTTTAACGAGAAAATTTCCTCCCGAGAGCCGGACACTTATGATATATACTCTTAGATTGTTGGCTGGGAGTACTAAGCTGCTCATTAAGTTGCCCAGGAGTCACCCAGGCAGTCTGTGTCAAAGGCAGGACCTCCCCCACTACATCACGCTGCCTTTCTGGGAACAATGGTGAGCCAGTACACATTTCTACAAGGCTTACAAACCATTTTCCCCTGCGAGTTCCATACTGCACATTGCTCCTGTCTTACAAGGAGAGACTGGCTAGGAAAGAACTTTGTGAATTGTAAAGCAGCATTTGTACGTAGCATTGTTGTTGCAGGTTTTCCAGGTGCGCGTCCTCCTCTAGCTTCAGCTGGCTCCTAAGGCTTTGGGCGCGGGTTCACAGCTGATCACATCCTCTGCTCTCCTGGACCCCTCCATCGGTGTTGTGCTAGTCTGGCCAATGAGAACAAGGTTCTCCTAGGGCCTCTTGAAAGCCCCCAAAGAAAAGCACAGGAGCTAGAGTGGGGCCACACACCCGCGTGTGGCAATGCATCCCTGCACTACTGATGCCACAAAAGACTCAAGCTCAAGTGCCAGCTCTGCTACTCACTCACTCAGCTTTGAAAGTATTCTAAAAACTCTTCCATCCCTGACATTCTGGGTTCTAAGGGCCCTCCCAGCTCTGACATTCTGGGTTCTAAAGACCCTACCTACTCTGGCATTCTAGAATTCTTTACTTATATGACCTCTTGGGGCTCTCTATGTCTATTAATTGTTCTGGGGCAGACATTCACAAACACCATCACCTCCTCCCAGGTAATTGCTCTCCCCCTGTTTAATGCTGTTACGTTTACAGGCTGACTTCAGCTAATGTCAGTGGAGACAAAGCATTTACCAGAAGGAAAGATAAAACATTTTCTCCAGTCATCCAATTTTTATTTTAGCGTCTCATATATCTTCAAATGCTATTTCCAAATTCCCATTCCAGGGAGCAGAAATTGAGGCCTCTTACCCTTTCCCCTCATAGCTGACATTCCCCAGATGTAATATCATCCTGCTCTGCTCTGCTCGGCTGGCCTCTCCCTTCCCTTTGAGCCAAGTGCTTCTCCTTACTTACTATCAATTGAGAGGCCAGACTTAGTGGGGGAGAGCTTCCCACTGAAGAATAGCAGAATTCTGAAGATCAGAACCCGAGAAGGCCTTTAATTAGTCCTGGAAACAAACTCACAGAATCTTAGGGTTGGAGTAGACTTCAGATCACCTGAGTCAACTTCTCCCCTCATAACTTCTATCAATAATCAACATTTATTAAACACCTACTATGTCCCAGGCAGTATTCTAAATGCTGGGGAAGGAAGCAAAAGACAGTTTAGAGCTGGAATGGACCTTAAAAGCCACCTAGTTCAATCTCTTTATTTTATAAACTGAGGAACAGGGAGGTAGTGATTTGGCTCAAGATGATCACATAGACAGGCTGGAATTTGAACCCAATTCCTTTAATTACAGAGCCAGAGCTTTTTCCCATCATACCATGATGCCTTATAGATTATCTATTCTAAACTCTTAATTTGACAAATGAGAAAACAGAGAGGGCCCTACGTGACTAGCCCAAAGTCCTCCAGCTTGTCTTAGTGCGTACGTGGTCAAAAATAAGATCTTTCTAGGAGAAGGTGAGAAGTATTCCCCTTTTATCTTCACAGAAGGGCCTAATAGGTACATATAATGTACAATAATACAGGAGAAATTCAGTGTGGATGAGGGAACTGACTTAAAAGGTGCTGTTGTTCTTTTTGTTCAGTCATGGCCCATCCTTCCTGACCCCATCAGGGATTTCCTCGGCAGGAATGTTGGAGTGGTTTGCCATTTTCTTCTTCAATTCATTTCATAGATAAGGAAGTTGAAGCAAGCAGGATTAAGTTGACTTGCTCCGGGTCACACAGCCAGTGAAGATCTGGGGTTAGATTTGAACTCAGATCTTCCTGATAATACCCACAACTCTATCCACTGAGCCACCTAGCCACAAGCCTCTCAGGTCCTTTCACCCTAAGCCTGCCTCTCTTCTTCTAGTCTCTGCTTCTGTTTGTGAAATCACCACTCTCTCTTAATGACTCAGGCTCAAAACCTCAGAATCATTTTGAACTCTGCCTTCTCCCTCACCCCAAGGCCTCTTGATCCTACCTCTACACCATCTTTCCCTTCAGTCCCTTCCTCTCCATTCCCACTGTCATCACCCCAGGCCAGGTCTCCATTATCTCTCTACTGTAATAACAGCCTCCTGACCGGACTCCATAGTTCCAGGCAAACATCTTACCTTCACACACTTGGCAAGTGGGTGATGTGAAGGATGGGGCTCTGGGCCTGGGATCCGGAAGGCCTGTGTTCTGTCTCCAAGCCTTATCTAGCCATGTGAGTCGCTTAAACTATGCCTGCCTCAGTTTCTTCAACTATAGAATGGGAATAAAAACAAGACCTACCTCCCAGAGTTGTTGTGGAGAAGAAATGAAGTGATATTTATAGTGTTTGTAGTTATCATACACACAGGAATTGTCACAGAGCAGGTGTTAAATAAATGCTTATTCCCTTCCCCTTTCCTTCTATCCATGTTATTTTCTTGTTTAAAAAAACTGTTCATCCTTTGCTTGAAGACCTCCAGGGAAGACCCCTTTTGTTCTCCTGGGCAGCCCGTTCCATTTTTAGAAAGACTCCAAAACTTCTTCCTGCCCCCTGGGATCAGGAGGAACAAAGCTAATCCCTTCTCCCAACCCTCCACATAAGGCCTCTTTGCCAGCATCTCTGCCCAGCCTGATTCTTTCCTGCTGGCTAAATTTACACCCTCAGTTTTTGGCTCACATGGATGGTCTACAGGCCTCTCACCAGCTGCTGCAGTCAGTCAGTGTCAGGGTTAGGACCCTCAGGCCCTTTGCCTCCAGATGCAGGACCCCTAATTTGTCATGTTTCACACAATAAACAAGTGATTCTGTAACACACACACACACACACACACACACACACACACACACACACACACACACACGATAAACCCACAGGCCTCGTGACCAAGCTCAGGCCAAAACCTTCCTGTTGAGCTAAAAGGACTACAATTCTCCCCCTCCAAGCCCATTCGAGGTGACTCTGTCCATCTCCTACAATTCCTCCTCCTCAGGGTAGGTGGCCCTTTTTTCCTTCTCTCCTTGGTGAAGGCATCCACACGGCCCATCCCTCAGCTCTGCCCTGCCTTCTCCCACCTTCTTCAGTCACCTGTGTCTGATATGAGATCCTTTAACCCATGAATGAAAAGGACATTCCTGTTACTTGGATACAAATTCGGAGGCAAGGTAAGGTTCTGCTGTCTTTCAAACATTATATCTTAAGATCAATAGTGAACAGAGACCAAGGCCTAAAGCTTCTTTATAGCAGGGATGTCAAGCTTACCCCCAAGTCATATTGTCTTAGAAAGCCACAAATGAGCCCTATCTGGTTCCCTTGTATTCGTTACTTATTTTGCTAACTATTTCCCACTGACATTTTAATCTGGCCCCATAGGAACTAGAGGCCATAGAGCACCTGCTTGCCAAGATCTTGGCTTTTACAGGCTCAGGCAATGGCTAACACTGGAGCGCTGGAGGAATTTGACTATGCATCCCCTCCCTTACAGGACTGCAGGGAGGAAAGCCCTCATAAACTTTCAGTCAATGGGAATGAGATTTGTTCCAAATGCTTCTATTCCTACAATAATAGTTAACCGCTATCTAGTGCTTATCATATGCTAAACGCTTCACACTTCTAATCTCTTTTGATCTTCACAACAGAGGTAAGTTCTATTACTGTCCCTATTTTATAGCTGAGAAAATTGAGGTAGACAGAGAGCAAGTGACTTGTCAGAGTCTCAGAGCTAGTCAGGGTCTGCCTGACTTTGGGACTAGCAGTCTGTCCAGGGCACCTAACTGCCCCTGCCACCTCCACCACCTCATTATCTCTACTACTATTGCCATGACTGCCACCACCACTACACTCTTACAGAGCTAGTAGTTGCAAAGTACTTTACAATCTCATTGGTCCTCACAATAATTAATAGTTTACATCAGGTCAGCAAAATGCTTCCCTCCCAATAACCTTGTAAAGTCGTGCAGTAAATAAAATATTTTGAGGGAGGGAGGGAGGGGGAAATTTGGAAAAATGAATACAAGGGATAATGTTGTAAAAAAAAAATTACCCATGCATGTGTACTGTCAAAAAATTATAATTATAAAATTAATAAAAAAATAAATAAAATTTAAAAATATATATTTTGGTTTCAACCGAGGGCTATGATTTTTACCATTTTTTTTACCAGATTTTGACCAATGTAGCAAACCCTCAATGTGAAAAATCCACTGATACAACCATCTGTCATTTGTAGCCTTAGAAACTGTCCAAAAGACATTGAGCAGAGAATCGACCTGTACAAGACCACACCAGTGGAACTCAGTCATATAGCCTTGAGACTCCAGGCCCAGACTCTCTCTACTACACTGCATTACCCACTTGGGGTAATTCCTAACATTTGTAGTGTTCTTGAAGGTTTGTAAAACACTTAAAAAACCCCAATATATCATTTAAGCTTCCCAATTGTCCTAGGAGATGAAGACTATAGGTATAATTATACCTGTTTCACAGGTGAGTCAAACTGAGAGCCAGAGTTTAAAACGCTTTTCAGTTTCAGTGTCAGAAATAAAACACGTTCTAGTGTCTAAGCAAAGCTCCCTTCCCACTCCGAGTGCAGTGTGGCCCATTTAGCTCTGACCCTGACACTCTCAGAAGTGTGGCTTGAGAGACTGGGCTGCTTATTTCTGTAAGAAGAAAAGCTCCCTGGGCTTTCTGCACCAGACCGTGGCCAAGCAGAGTTTGTGAGTGATCAGCACAGGGATTACCAGAAGCACGTTTCTTTCTGAGGATTAGTTTGGGTTCAAGGCTCATAGAATTCAGAACACTGTCTGGAGCTGCGAGGGCCCTTAGACACCAGCATGAACACTTGGAAAAGTACTTTGTTCACCACTGGGCAGAACCAGAATTCAAGCCCAGACTCTCTGGTTCCAGATCCAGAACTCTTTCTTCTTTCTCCTCGCCGAGCTGGGGCTTCTGCCTTTGAGGTTCAGAACTCCAGGGCCCCAAGCGGAGGAGAGCAGGCTGCAGGGAATGGGAAGGCCCACTGCTATTCTAGCAGGTGGTCCCTGCTCTGTTGGGGATCCAGTGAAAAGCTCAGGGGTGGCTTCCAGGAAATCTATTTATAGGGCCAACTGCTGCGTGTGGTGAACTTCAGGAAGTGACGCTGGAGGCCGGGTGGATCAACAGGAAAGGAATAATTGTCTTCCTTCCATGAGACCCTTTTCCTCTGCCCCCAGTCCAGACACCATGGAAGGCTCAAACGGTAACTTTCTTTTTCACAAGGGAGAGGATTTTAGACTTGGCCCTCATCCTGTCACCTGCATTAGGGCCAAGGATGGACACCAAGGGAGGCGAGGATTCTTACTAAGACCCAAGACAAAGCACTAGCACAGTGGAAGGAGCACAGACCGCTCCGGTGGGCCTTGGTTCAAATTCCAGTTGTTACTGGCTGGGTGTCTGAGCAAGTCACTTACTCTCAGTCTTAGCAACTTTTCTGATACTTGCTTCAGCGCTAGGGGACTAGCCCAGAGCAGGCACTTGGTAAATCCTTATTAAGAGACTTAGGCCTCAGCTTCCTTATCTATAATATAGGCAAGATATATATGACCTCTCTCTGGGTTAGCAGGGAGGGAGCATAGCATAGTGAATTAGTTTTGAAATCGGGAAGCCCTGAGTTCAAATTCCACCTTGGATACTTACTAGCTTGGTAAGACAATTACCTTTCCTGAGACTCAGCTTCTTCATCTATAAAATGGGGGTAATTATAGCATCTCCTTCACAACCTGAAGGCTGTGAAAATCAAATGAGATGATTTGAATATCCTTTGTTAATGCCACTTGAGATCTGCTTTCAACTCCAAGGAAGTTTTCCTTCCCAAATTCCCCCTTATTTCATCGCTTGATTAAATCCACTGCTTCTCCCCTACAGAGTTTAGTACCAAACTCCTCCTTGTATTTGCCTTTATACAGGACAATAGCTGGACTTTGGCCTTACCTGGCTGCCTACCTGCTGCCCTACCTGATCGTGGGCTTCAGTTCCCCCTCACCTTTTTGGGTGTGTGTTGTCTTTTAGATAGCAATGCAGAGACTGTTTTTGTTTTTATTAATTGTATTTCCAGCACTTAGTACAATGCCTGTCATATTATAGGTGCTTCTTAAATTCACTGGAATGAATTATTGGATTGGATTACAAACCTTAAACATTAAATAAATGTGAACTAGTATTAACAATGAGCAGCTAGGGGGTGCAGTGGACAGAATGTTGGGCCTGGCCTCAGATACTCACTGGACAAATCACTTAATTCCGTTTGCCTCAGTTTCCTCATCTGTAAAATGAGTTGGACAAGGAAATGGCAAAACTCCAGTGTTTTTCTAAGAAAACCCCAAATGGAGTCAGAAAGAGTAGAACATGACTCAAACAACTCAACCGTAACAACAAAATGAAGAGACTAGATCGATGGAACCATTCATGATATATCTATTTAACTGCCTGCCATATTCAGGAAGCTGGGCTATAGACTTGGGATATAAAAATAAAAAATGACATATTCTCTGTCTTCCAGGAGCTTACCGGAATATGCATGCAAATGGTATAAGGAGAAGGTGATGTGGGCAAAGGAGAGATTCAAACAGAATATTTTTGAAAATTTGAAGTGGATTCCAAGGAAATCATAAAGGAGAGAAAAAGATCCACATGTGCAGAAATGTTTGTAGCAGCTCTTTTCATAATAGCAAAGAATTGGAAAAGGAGTGGATGCCCATCCATTGGGGATGGCTGAACAAGTTGTGGTATATGAAAGTAATAGAATATTATTGTTCTATAAAAATGATGAACAAGCTGATTTTAGAAAGGCCTGGAAAGATTTGTATGAACTGATGCTAAGTGAAACCCTCAGAACCAGGAATGCATTGTACACAATAACAGCAAAAATATGCGATGATCAACTATGATAGGCTTGGTTCTGCTCAGCAGTTCAGTGATCCAAAGCAACCCCAATAGACTTTGGGCAGAAAATGCCATCTGCAACCAGAGAAATAACTAAGGAGACTGTTATGGAAATCAATACATGCTGTGTTCACTTCTTTTTTTTTTCCTGTTTTATTATCTCTCCCATAGTTTTCCCCATTTGCTTTGATTTTTCTTTCTCAACATAATTCACTAAAAATGTGTATTGAAATTAACTAAAAAAAAAATTTGAAGTAGAGAGTACTTTCAACAAAGGTGGTGGTGGTAAGGAAATCAGGGAAAGCTTCATGGAAGAAATGGCTGACCCTTGAAGGAAGAATAGGAAATAAAAAGTGCTACTGTGTCACCCAATTGTCCTGAGAAAGTGTTTTTCAGGCACGAGACCATAGGTGGGCATTCCAGGAAGCCAAGAAATGGATCTCTACAAGTGTAAATCTGACAACCCCACATGCATCTCACAGGATGGGACAAGGAAGCTGTGACTTTAAGAAGCCAGGCCATGTGAGAGCCAGCAGCTACCAGTGGGGAAGGGCTTGGTGGAAGCAGGAGGCCAGAGCCTTAGATCTGCTGCAGCTGCTTCTGAGTCAGGGGCTTCTGGCCCGGGCTGTCCAAAGCCAGGGAACATTGGAACCATATGAGGTGGTACCAGCAGATGGACTTCCAGGCCCGCCCCGGGAGTTCTGCCGCTGTCGAGGCTTGGCCCAGCTCTCAGGCTTTGAGGCCTGGGGTGATTAACTCAGCCAGGTCATCATTTCCATATGGTTGAAGGTCTGCAGCCTCTCCTCCCTAGCTAGCACAGCATCACCATGAAAAGAACCCTGGACTTGGAGGGAGAGGACCTGGATTCAAATCTCTCCCTAGCTGCTCGACTTCTCTTACCTACCCTATACAAGGGCTTAAGCCCCATCTTCCCAGAGATAATACAGTGGAATGGGACAAACAGCAGCCTTTGTTGTGGGATCATAGATTTAGACCTCAAATGCATTTCCACTCACCCCACTATTTTTTACAAATACATTTTACAAATCTTTTTTTAAATTTTTTTTTTTAACAAATAATTGAGACCTAAAGGTCAAATGGCTATCCCATTTAGGCTGTAAAAATCAGAAGCAAAAGTTTAGAATACCCGGACGTTGGTCTTAATTCATATATTTCCTAATTACATGACTATGGGCAAGAGAATCATAAAATAGGGGCTTATTCCATATCATTCAGGGTAGTGAGAATACCCCTCTGTAGACATTAAAAGGTTATATAAATAAAAATTGGGATCAGTGAAATACTAGTGGGTGTTTAACAGCCAGCTTTCCAAAAATATATATAACCACGACACATTTAAAAGTTCAACCTGCATTATTAAAATTTCCTCTATTACTTTGAGTCTTTGTTCTTCAGCCATATCTGACTCTTCATAACTTCATTTGGAGTTTTCTTAGCAGAGTACTGAAGGGGTTTGCCATTTCCTTCTCCAGTTCATTTTACAGATGAGGAAACTGAGGCAAGCAGAATTTTAAATGACTTTAAATGTCCCCAAGATCACACAGCTAGTAAGTGTCTGAGGTCACATTTGAATTAAACACCTTCCTGACTCTAGATGTGTTCTATCTACTGAGCTACCTAGCTGCCCCCTTTAAGTATAGATAATCAAAATAACAATAAATTGTGGCCTGATTTATAATGGTGGCTGACTTCCTATGTGTAAATGCTCCCAGTGAAAATGTAATAAAGGCTTCTCATCACTGGCTCTAATAAGCCTCTAGCTAGGATTGTTGCTTTCATTATATTATTAAAATCATAGAACTCTATTTTATGGTTTGGGGCTGGAAAGGAACATGAAGTTCAATTCCCCTTAGAAGGGGAAAATAAAATCCAGAGGGGAAAGAGAGATTGCTGAGGTTTGCTTAGAGCAATCAGAAGCATTGCTAAAGCCAGGGCTCATGATTCTCAATTTTGGGCTCCCCTGCCCCATGCTACCTCATGTCATGCAAGTTTGAGGGCATAGGATGCTGGCTGGATGAGCTTTCCGAACACAGGACACTGAATGTCAGCATGAAAAGGGACCTTGGTGACTATCTAATCTAACTACTTCCAGGAAGAGAGAAGGAAAAGGTTGAGAGAGAAGACAGTGATTTTTTCCAAGGTCACACATCAAGGCAGTGAAGAGCCAAAACTGAAACCCAGGTTTCTTAGCTGAAAAATTGAGAAAGACTTTAACAAGACTTGAAGGAAAACAGTTTGGGGAGAACATCTTGGCTACTCAGACGTCTTGTGTTACTTCTTAGTAATTAACAGCCTAACAAAGCTGTCCCAATATCAGTGATGACTGCTTGAATTTAAAATTAGCACAGAACTTGTTCAGAGCAAATGGAAATTGAGAAGGAGTTGATATTGAGAATACAAGTTCTGCTGTCTTCCTCCATTCCTGATCAAGAACCTTGGGGGTTAAGTCTGGGTTTCTGAATCTGCCAATGAAGGCCCTCCCTAATCTGGCCCCATCAGACTTTTTCAATCTTCTCTTCATTTCCCCCGACACCTCCCTTCTTTTCTGGCCCGGATGCATGTTCACTTTTCCCTGTATGCTTCCAGATCAGAACCAAACCAAATATTTCACAAGTAGAAAACAGGCTGGAACTATGATGGCTTTCATCCTTCCGTCCCTAGTTTTGAGCAGAGAATATACACATTTTGTTTAAAAACATCTGTGGAATCTGTTGCCTGATACTTATATGGCCCTATGTGGCCCCTTTATGCCTCAGTTTCCTTCTGTGTAAAGTCAGGGTATTGGACTAAATTATCCTACCAGCTCTGACATTCTATGCTCTAAGATCCTATCCAATTCTAAATTCTGAATTAAGAATTAGACACTCTACTTATTCCTTTCTCCAAGATTTTCTCAAGTTGTTACCCCACCCCCTGTGTAGTATTCATATTTCTCTTCCTCTCCAAAGCCTACCCAAGCTTATTCCACCTCTTCCAAGAAGACTTTTCTATTTTCTAGAGGAAATTGGGTATTACAGTAGATAAAGTGTTGGGGTCCAGAGTTAGGAAGATTTTTGGTGGTTCACTAATTTCAGTCCTGTCCATCTATCAAATGAGCTGGAGAAGGATGTATATAATCAAATATAATATATATAATAAATAAATAATAACATAAATATATATATATAATATATAATAAATATAATATATATAATATAATCAAAGATAAGGAAGTGTTAATATGCTAATAAGATTAAAAATACATGTTGAACAAGTGACTAATACCCAAGGATCCTTTGTTACGTATTTACACCTTTTTCTGATTATCTGGACTAGAAAAATTGCAGTCAACGGAAAGTCAAAACTTTCAGGAGTTGGAGAGTTTCAAGCCTTATCCTCTGTCTGGATCACTTTCTTTAAAAAAAAAAATCCATTCTTTTCTTGTTTCAATTGTTTTTAATAAAATCTTGTGTTTTTATATTAAAAAAAGGAGTTGGAGAGTTTAAGCAGCTATACTGTATGAGGCAGCAGGATCAGAGCAATTGTGGAGTATAACCCCTCCAAGGGGGAAGAATAGGATTTCTCTCTCTTTCCCTCCCACTGGCCATGGCAGAGTTACTTATCTACAGGGAAACGACATTTTCAGTAGTTGGAGAGTTGAGGGAGCTATGCAACACATTTTCTAGAGAAATATATATATTTATGTTGTTTTTGTAAATATAGATAAGCACATGTGTATTTATAATAAAATATGCATATACATGTATAGGTGCACTGTGTATTTATATGTGTACATGTACATATACATGTGTGTATCACATATGTGTTTGTTGTGTGTGTATATTTGTAATGTGTATAATACAAATATAGAGTGACAGCCATTCAGTGAGGGAAGTAGCTTCCAAAAGTATGACCTCTGGCAGTACAGAAGAGAGCTAACTATAAATTCAAAAACCCATGCAACCAAGAACTGAACTACAGAGAGGATCTGAATATCCTGCCCAAATGAAACGATAGATCCAACTAGGAGTTTTGAAAAGACTCCATTAGGAGGAAAAAACTTACTCTGCTTTTATGTCCCTTCCTCTGGTTGCTTGATTCCTCTAAGAACTTTTATCTTAAGGAAAATGCCCAGTCAGCTATAGCTTCATTCCTTTTCAGTACAATCCACTCCTGATTCTCAATTTTTTAGATTGTGCTCCCGAAGTCTCCTGCCCTTCCCTCCCACCCCCAGCTCCCACCAGCATCCTTTTATGTGCTCTTTTCTTTCACTGGTTTGAAAACACCTTGAGGACAAGAACTGTCATTTGTCAGCTTGTACTCTTTGTGCTTAACACAGTATCTGGCATATGATATATGTTGATCCCTGTATGTATATCTCACTCAGTGTACTCTAAGTTTGTTTTCAGTCTTCCTATGTGGAAGAATATACCCAGATTTTATGGGGAAAATGTTTTATAGCTATTTTTCTTACCATGCCATCTTATTAAATGTTTTTGTTTTGCTCTAATTGTGTTTACTGGCTGAAGGAAGCACACTTAAGGGGTCTAAACTATAGTTTTAGAGCACAGTCACACAGGATACCCCTAGACCTATGGGAAGGGTAGCTGCCCTTGGAATCCAACCCAGAAGTGCTGTTAAGGGGAGTAGGGCAAAAGGAATGTTACACGTCTAAAGCATGGAATAAAGTATATCTTAAGTTGTCCATGACTTGTGGTAAGTAGAATAAATAAAGTGGTCAAACTTCTGGGAAGGTATTTGTGAGAACTCAGTTTCACACACTCGTATTTAGATAATTTGGAAGGCAGAAGAAAGGAGAGCATTTATTTCCACTTAGGGAAAGGTATTGCTTATCTCATTCACTATGAGTCAAAATGAAAATCTTGATGCTTCCAAATGGCCCTATAAAATTCTCTATGTTTAAATAAGGAAAAAAAAAAAGAAATTCTCTATATTTATAGCAGACACACTTTGCTATCTATAAATTGTGCTTATTAGTCTAGGAATCATGGGTCCCAAGCCTGGCTTTTCCAATGACTATTTGGCACCAAACATCAATTGCTTAACATTTTTAGTCTTAGTTTCCAATCAATAAAATAAAGATAACATTTCCATTCCCCATCTAGAATTGTAGAACTGGAGACCTCAGATCTCATCTTGTCTAACTCTTGCCTGAAGCATGAATCTTACTAGTAGTAAGTCATTAATTTGTCATTAACAACTGGTTATCCACTGTTTGGATATTTCCAGGGATGGGGAAAAGAAGAGTCCTAAATGAAGCTCCTCTTGTCTCATTTTAGGAGACTGACCCTTGCCTCTCAAGACAGGAATGTCTTCTCTTCAAGGGGACTTCTTACCATTTCACAGGGAGGTTTTTCCAGGGGCCTATAGGTGGCTTGTCCAAGGTTCACCACAGCCAGGAGAAGCAAGACACACAGGTTCATGGCTCTGGACAAGGAAAGCAAAGGAATGAGATCCATCATCAGATTTTAGAAGATAATCTCTATGTACTATCCTCCCAATAGCTTGTATTCCGAATGCCGATCACATCCTGCACTCTGATTAAAGATGATCATAGCTATACTGGAGTGCTTGGCCATTACCTTGTCCAGCTCTTTTTATAGATAAGGAAACTGAGGCAAACAGGAGTAAGTGTCTTGCTCAGGATCATATGCTAGTAAGAGCTTGAGGCTGGATTGAACTCAAGAACACGAATCTTACTAATTCTACCTTGTGTTACCTAGCTGCTTCTTTAGGTTTCCATGCATCTACTATATATAAATTCTCGTGCTCAACTTCTACAGAGATACAATGGTGAATAAAAAGGATCTGATTTTAGAAACTCATAATCTCTTATAATGTATTGATTGTGACCTGAGATCACTTTCAGGTCTGATTTTCTTTCTCTGTACTTATATTATGTATTCTAATTTTCCCTTACCAGATCTAGCATTCTATGTTCTAAGTTTCCCTTACCAGTTGTGATCATCTTTAAGCTGAGTAGAAGCTGAACTTCTAAGAAAACCCCAAATAGACAACATAGAATTCTAAATGGCCCAACCCTCATTTTACAGATGAGGAAACTGAGGTTGAGAAAACTTAAATAATTTTCCCAACACTCCCTGAATATTAAGTGAAAATGCCAGAATTCTCAACCAGATCACCTGCTTCATAAAAGTTTGGTGAAGGCCTTTTGAGTAATAAGTATAAATAAATTAGCAGTATCTCATCTTTTCATTCACCATTCGATCAGCATTTATTAAGCACCTACTATTATAGCTAGTCCCTGCATGTTCCTGCCATTGAAAGAGTCTTTGATACTCATGCCTTATCCATGCAGCCTTAGAAAAGTCACTTGATGACTCTGGACCTCAGTTTATCCATTTGTAAGATGGAGCAGGACTAGCTGATCTTTAAGATTTTTATGAACTTACTCCAAACAAGACCTTATGCTCAGCCTTTGGAAAGAGACAGAAATGACTAAAAATGGTCTCTGAATTCAAGAACTCATGGAACAATTTCAAAGGCAGACAATGTATTGTAGGAATAAAATTATGATGGTAAAATTAGGATGTCAGAGGGGAATATCAAGGGGGTCTGGAATAAAGAAGCAATCAGAATAAGGTGATGTCCGTCTGGAAAGCCTTCCTGGAAGAAATGAATTTCTTTCAGCTTGAGAAATACAACTTATCACCCTCTCATAACTATATTTTGGAAGGGAGGAAGGGAAGAAGCTGAACCTGTGATTTCTTTGGTGTGGAAAACTCCATTTGGGAATTCACATCAGAGGCAGGGAAGGAGAAGAAAAAAGAAGGGAATAAGCTTTTATATAGCACCTATTACATGTCAGGCACAACACTAAGCACTTTATAAAAATTATCTAATTAGATCCTTACAACAACCTGTAGGAGCTAATATTATCTTTATCTTGCAGTTGAAGAAACTGAGGCAGAAGTTAAATGACTTATTCAGATATTGTTAGTGGATATCTGAGGTCATATTTGAATTTAGGTTTTCTTGATTCCAAGACTAATATTCGGTTGTCTCTATACCATTTATCAATAACTTCTGCAATTTATGGATTCAAAATTGCCTGGGACACAGCCAATAAGTCAATAATAGGATTTCACCCTCGTCTTCCTAGCCTTCTACATTAGCTTTAGGGTATCTCTCTCCCTTAGGGTATCATTGCCTCTCACCAGCAATGATAATAATAATGATAATGATTCTCCTAATATATTAGGCAAGCCTTGAATAGTTACTTTAGAAGCAGTAGTAGTTCATAGAATTATAGACCAGGAAGGGACTTTGAAGACCACCTAACCCAATTCCCTCATTTTTACAATTAAAGAAACTGAGAGTTAGCAAGATTAAGTCACTTGTCCCATCAACTCACTAGGGAACAGAATTATTACTTACTTATGTTACAGGATACACTAATGGCACAAAGTATAAATGCAATCCCATTCAGTATCCGTGGGGAAAGCGAGGTTAGGAAGACTTTTCATGACTTCCAATCCAGGCTCAGACACTTACTAGTTGTGTGACACTGGGCAAGTCATTTCACCCTATTTGACGCAGTTTCAATGATTTGGAGAAGGAAATGGCGAAATACCTCAGTATCTCTTCCAAGAAAACCCCAAATGAGGTCACAAAGAGTCAGACATGACTGAAAAACAACAAAAGAATCCATGATATCATTAGGGAGTATCTTCAATTTTGGAAGATAATACATTGCAATAACTGAACTGTCTAGACTAGCCTGTTTTCCCTCCTAGGGAATATTCTTATGCTCTAAAGTTTTTCTCATCACTATTATTCTGAGTTCTAAAGCCATGTCCAGCTCAAGAATTCCCTTTCACAAATGAAAGAAAAAGCATTTTAGCACTTGTTATGTACAAAGCACACAGAGAACAGTAAACAATTCTTGTTCTCAAGGAGCTCACATTCTAACTTGCTATTGAGATTTTTTTTTTCAGTGCTGTCTGACTCTTCATGACCCCATTTTCAGTTTTCTTGGCAAAGATACAGAAGTGATTTGCCATTTTCTTCTGAGTCCATTGTACAGATGAGGAAACTAAGGCAGAGTTAAGTGATTTGCCCAGGGTCACAAAGCTAGTGAGTGTCTGAGGACAGAATTGAACACAGGCCTTCTAAGCCCAGCATTCTATCCACCACATCACCATTCTAATAGGATGAGACAACACTCCCACAGGAGATTTCAGCTGCAAGCCAAATATAAAGGCCTCTGTGAGTGTCACTAAAGCATAATGCACTTTCACTGAAGAAAAATCATTTCCATTTCTAATGTTGAGGCATTTGACAGGGCTGAGGACCTTTAGGTTGAGAACTTTCTTCCCTGAATTTTTCAGTCCCCAAGGCTACTGAAGCAGTTACTAGCAGATGTTTCTCCTGCATCTGCTTCTGAGATGATGGTAGTTAGGGCTGAGGGCCAGTAATCTGAAGAGCGGTCCACCTCCTAGGCTTTTGGAGTAGTTGGTCAGCCAATGGGTTTGGTGGTATCAAAGAAAGGTGACCATTCCTCTCAAGGTTGATAGTAGTATGGCTCAAAGTCTGAGGAAAACTGATATTTCCAGGGCTCTTGGATTCAGGGTCCAGGTCTCAGGAAAGATGGGGTCAAGGTGATGGCAACATGCATCTGACCTGCCTGGTACCTGCTGTCTCCGGGTGATTTGCAAGGCTGCCTTGCCTGACTTACAGTTGCTCCATCTTCCCCCATCCCTTCCAGACACTCTGCAGTCCCTCTCAGATCTGATATTCTGTGGCTGGTTGGATGAATTCCAAGGCCCTGAGTGATAAAGAATGATGCTCCCATACCAACTTCAGTATAAATGTTCTCTAGGGTTCCCTAGACAGTCATCTTCAAACTTACGGCTACGTGTGCTGAGCTCTGGGATAACTCAACAGAAGCTGACACTGGAGCACCTAATATCCCCTCCCCTGCACTTCAATCTCTCCTCCTACAGAGGCCTTAAGTGGGGGCCGCTTGACCTCCTGGGACTGAGTCCTGGAGCACCCACCCTGTGCGGTCCCAAGAAGCTTTCTTCCCTGCACTAGTTCTTGTAGCCCTCCTGGCTCCTCTCACTTCCTCCCTCTAAGGACCTGTTACATAAAGACTCCTTGGCCTTTGAAACCTGGGTTCTTCCCCATTGTTTGGGCAGCTCCCCGGCTGCCTTTAGTCAGGAAGTCCCATTGTCAAGGCAGGAGCTCAGTGCCCTGGCATTGTATGAACCAAGGGCAGTTCTGCCTCTCACTTATTCTGGGGCTGTTTGCTCAGCCTTCATCAGCCTCAGGAAGAACCCTATCTAGCTCCCAACCTCCGGCCTTAGGGGAAGACTGGGGGCTTGAGAATGGGGATAGGCGAGGCAGTGAGATATTAAATTGGATTTTGGGGGCAAAACTGGAGGGGACTTTGGAGCACAGAATGTTGAGCCAAAGTATAGTTAACTTCAAGAGTCCCCAGATCATGTGTTCTAACATTTGTCCAAACATTTATTAAATGCTTACTATGTGCCTGGCCCTGTGGAAGTGTTAAAAGACATAAAAAAGTCAAAATGGCTCCTACCCTCAAAAAGCTTACATTCAAAATGTACCTGTATGTGTATGTGAGGCAGCTCGGCAGCTCAGTGGATGGACTTGGAGACATGAAGACCCCGCCTCAAACACTTATCAGTTACGTGACCCTGAGCAAGTCACTTAATTTATTTGCCTTAATTCACTGGAGAAGGCAATGGCAAACCACTCTAGTATTTTTACAGAGAAAACGCCATGGACAGCATTGATGTGCTATAGTCCAGAGAAACAGAGTTGGACACAATGGAACAATCTATTTTATATATATAAATTGGTACAAAAATATAAAGTAGAAAAAGGTCGATTTGAAGGGAAAAGCGCTAGCTGCCAGGAAGGCTGGGGAAAGGCTTCCTGGGGAAAGTGATTATTGAGCCGTTTTAAAGGAAGCCAGGGTTTTCAGTATTCCCAAGGTGATCAGGAAGGGAATTCCAGGCATGGGGTACAGACGAGTCAAATGTGCAGAGATGAATATAATGATATTTGGCTATTTGGTTCCTGCTTCAAGTTTTCTAGCGATGGGGAACTCTTCCCTTCTCTCACTCAATACCACCCCCCATAATTGCTGTTTCAAACAGCTCTTATTGTGAAGGAGTTTTTCCCTATGTTAAACCAGAACCTGTCCCCTTTCTAACCTCACCCTGCTGATTTTAGTTGTCTCTGCTCAAAGCAAAGCCAAGAGAACTTCTCTTCCAGGCAGCCTTGAAATAAGTGAACACAGTGAGTAGGTGTTGAGGTTATTCCCAGGAATGAATGGTTTCCACGGCTGTCAGCATCTTGGTCACCCCTCTCTGAACAGGCTTAGCTTACCAGCATCGCTCCTAAAATCTGGTTCCAGGACTGAAAACAATACTCCAAGTATAGTCTGACCAGAACAGAGGACCTCGGCCCATGAAGGGAGATCTTTTAAAAAAATTTTTCTATATTTCCATATGAGTCATGTTGGGAAAAGGGAAAAACCACAAGGAGTAGGGGAGGAAGAGAAAGGGAAAAAAAAGTGAAAATAGTATGTTTTGATCCACATTCAGTCTCCTTAACTTTCTCTCTGGATGTGAACAGCATTCTCTATTCAAAGTTTATTGGAATTGCACTGGATCACTGAATTGCTGAGAAAAGCTAAGTCTATCATAGTTGATCATCACAGGATCTTGCTGTTACTATGTACAATGTTCTCTTGGTTCTGTTCATTTCAATCAGCAGAACAACAATATTCCATTACTCTCATATGCCATAACTTGTTCAGCCATTCCCCAATTGATGGGCATTTTCCAATTTTTTGCCAACACAAAAAGAGGTGCTACAAATATTTTTGCACATGTGGATCCTTTCCTCTCTTTTATGATCTCTTTGGGATACAGACAATATTACAGACAGTAATGAACTACTGGATAAAAGGCTGTGCACAGTTTGATGGCCCTTTGGGCATAGTTCCAAATTGCTCTCCAAAACAGTTGGATCCGTTCACAACTCCACCAACAATGCATTAGTGTCTCGGTTTTTCCACATCCCTGCCAACATTTATTATTACTTTTTCCTGTCATCTTAACCAATCAGAGTTGTTTTAATTTGAATTTCTCTGATCAATAGTGATTTAGAACATTTGGTGTGACTGTAGATGACTTTACTTTCTTAGTTTTTTACTTATATATCCAAAGATTGAGTTACCTTTTATTTGACAAGCAGACTGGGTGGGGCACCGGAGACTGGAGTCAGGAAGACGTGAATTTATGACTGGCCTCAGATTCTTATTAGATGTGTCCTCCTGAGCAAGCCTTTTAATCTCTGTCTGCCTCAGTTGAGGGGATGATAATAGCCATCTACCTCCCAGTTTTGTTGTGATGATCAAATGAGGTAAAATTTGAAAAGTGCTTGGCACAGAGCCTAGAACAAAGTAGGTGCTATATAAATGCTTATTTCTTTATCACACTGGAGACTGATATTAAACTCACAACTCAAGCTTTTTTAGCTCTGCCTCCCTGGTTATTTGCTTGTTTTTAAATTAGAGTTTTAAAGGGATTTGCATTTATTTCTATAAAATAGAAGAGCTTGGAGGAAACTTGGAGATCATCCAGTCCAGTTTCACAAATGAGAAAACCTCACCAGAGAGATGAGGAGATTTGGCAAGGCAAGTCTCGGGTATTGTCGGGATCAGAAATGTCGGGACAGTTGGCATAGATGCAAGCCAAGAAGAAATGGGTCCATAAAGCCAGGTAGAGAGTACAGGCTGAGAAGTACGTACAGAGATTTGGTGGAGATTCCAAACTCTAGACATTTGGACTAACCCAGAAGAGAAATGATGGAGACACAAGGAAACCTAGAAGTGTTTGGGTCCAATTCCCTTATTTGATTGATGGTCAGATAGTCTCAGAATGAAAGGGAACTGCCCAGGATCAAAAGGATGTGGGAGAAACAAAATCCAGGGGTCTGTGATGAGGGGTTTAGTTTCTGTCAATCAAGCCGTATTCGAATGATCTTTCTGACCTCTTTATCTTTTCTGTTTGCCATTGTCTGGCCCTATGTAGTGTTTGTTTTCTTAAGAATTCTGTTCTAGCTTGGGAGATTCCAGTAGAAATAATTAACTTTACATAGATTTGTTATTGTTATTGTTCAATTGGATCTGACTTGTTATGAACCCATTTGGGGTTGTCTTGGCAAAGATACTGGAGTGATTTATTGTTTCCCTCTTCAGCTGGTTTTATAAATGAGGAAACCGAAGTAAGCAGGGTTAAGTGACTTGTCCAATGTCGTACAGCTACTATTTACTAAGTGTCTGAAACTGGTTTTGACTCTTATCCTCTTGTCTCCAGAGCCATTGCCCTGAGCACTGAATCACCTACCTGCTAAGTGAAGTTAGAACATGAACTTGGGTCTCCCTCAGCAAAGTGTCGACTAATTGATTGGAGAATGAGGAGAATGACGGGGAGAGACTTTAGACAAGGTCATCTGGACTGACTTTGCCTCTCAACAGATTAGACTAGACAGTGTATTTTATAGCCTCTTTCAGGTTTGACAAGCTGTGTTCTAAGATCTCTTCCACCTCAGACATTCTATGTGCTATATTCTACATTTGTCCTTTGTCCTCTTCCAGATCTAACATTCTGCTGTGGGTTCTATATTCTTTATCCGAAGATCTCAACTCAAATTATGTTTTAAGATCTTTTCTACCTCTAACAGGCTAAGTTCTAAGGTTCCTTTTAATTTCCATAATCTGCGTTTTCTGATATAACTTTCAGTGTTCTGTGATCCCAGCCAGTTCTGACATTTTGTGTTCTAAGATTTCTTCTAGCTTTGCAAGTATGTGTTCTATGCTCTAACATTGTGTCCTATGGTCCTTCCCAGGTCTGACAATATGGATTCTAAGGTTTCTTCTAGTTCTGACAGCCTGGGTTTCAAGGTCCCTTCAATAAGTCAGCTATGCTTGTGTCTACACACAGTTTCCTAGCTGAGTATGAAGGGGGTGGAACGCTAAGGAGGGGAGGGGAGGGGGCCCAGCAGCAGTAGCGGGGAAGTGTTCCTACTTAACTTTAGGTGGTACTGTTCTAACACCACCCACCTCCCTCCCCCAGATTTTCATGTGACTGTATTAAAAAAACAGTCCGCCCCCTTTCCTTATTTCTCTCACTGAAGGAAATGACAACAGGGACAATGAATATAATTTCTTTCACTTACATAATAAGGTTTTGACCTTTGTGATGGGCTTTCCTGTATCATCTGAGCTTGAGCACAATTTTAGGAAGTGACTAGTGAAAATGTTTTTGGTTCCATTTTACAGATGAGGATGACAAGCCCAGGAAAGTGATTTGCCTAAGATCACATGGCAAACTCAGGCTCCAGATGGGATTAGAATGTAGGAGTCTCTCAGATGGATGTCTAACTAACTCTCTACCCTTCTCAGCCTGCCTGTCTTACCTTCTTCCCCACTCACAGTCATTTGAGAACTCAGTGGATTATATGCATTAACAGACTAGACATTCATCACATCAATATCATTTTAGATTCCCTGGAAAAAGATTTCCTACCTTCCAGAATATATATTTTAAAAGTAGCATCATGTGAGTCAGGGCAATGGGATGGACAAAGGGGATTGACTTGAAGCTAGGAAGGCTTAGGTTGTATCTCTTCTCAAACATTAGGTGTGCCACCTGTCCTCAAGATGCTTATAGTCAACAGGAGATGGGACAGAAAAAGTGCACCAATAAGCAAATAAAGTAATTTTAGGGCTTGAGGGAAGGACACTGGAACAAAGCTAGGTAGAAATGAGAAATAAAAGAGAAGCTCTTTGTTCATCATAAAGCATCATAAAGGCAAGCTATGATGATGGCTGGTGAGCTTGAGCAAGTAAGTGCCTTTCCTTTTCTGGGGCCTCAGTTTACTCATCTGTTGCAATGGGACTCTGAGGTCTAGTGGACATAAACCATTAAAACCCAAAACTGTTAACAGCTTACAACCAAACAGGAAGGAGAGAAGTTGTTATCAGCCTGCTGGGGTGGATTGGCTCGGGCAGCCCAGGGGCTGAGGAGCCCCATCAGACACACAGGAGACTGACTCATCAGGTTGGCACCCACCCTGCTGGGGCCAACCCTGCTGCCTGGGACTGCATAGCTTCTGTGCTGAGGGATGGGGAAGAAAGAGAAAGAAGAGGTGGGTTGGGAGGGGGGGTTTCAAGGTCCTCGCTGGGTCCTAGTATTGAGCTGGAAGGAGTCTTATTGCAGGATAACAGAGCAAGTAAAGAGCAAGGCAGGATTTATCCCTAGATCTTCTGCTTCCAAATTCCACTCCCCATCTTCCCTGAAACTCTGAGAGTCCTCTGGTTGCTCCAAGAATCCTAGAAACTTTAGGCTGTTAAGAACTGGACCATTATCAATGGGCGTGGCTGAGTTCAGACTTTGTGATGATGGTGGTAGTACTAATAATAGTTGTGGTGGTAGTAATGGTGATGGCGGTAATAGTAGTAGTATTTAGCATTTAAATGATACTTTAAATTTTGCAAAGAGTTTATATATGTTATTTCTTTGATCCTCATGATCACCCTGGAGTATAGGTGCTATTAATATTCCCATTTTACAAATGAGGAAAGTGAGGCAGAAGCTAAAAGAATCACACAGCTTATAAGTATCTAAAGCAGAATTTATGTATTTTACAGAAACGGAAACTGAGACTTAGAGAAGGAAAATGACATTCTTAGGGCCCCTCCAAACTCAGTTCTGTCTCTGGGCCCAGAACTTTCCCATTACATTACCAGGCAGTGTACCAGAGATGATCTCTCTATGTACAAAATATCCTTCTTTTCTGAGAGATTTTCTAGATGAGGGTATAGTTGTTAAGACTCAGACTTGGAATTGGAGGACCTGAATATGAAGCCTAATTCTGATGTCTAATTTATGGCCATCTAGGAATCATTTCAACTCCCTGGGCCTCAGTTTTCACATCTAGAAAATGGAGAATGTAATATATGAGATTTAATAAACACTTATTAAACCCTTACTATGTCAGCCAATAAACATTTATTTAGCATCTATTGTATGCTATGTATTGTGATAAGCACTGGAGATACAAGACCCAGTCCTCAAGTAGTTTAATTGAGGAGACATGAGGTAAATAACCATGTACAAATAAAGTAAATATAGGATAAATTTGGAGGCAATCATTAGAGGGAAGGCACCAAAATTAGCCGGGAATGGATTGCTGCAGGTAGATAGAACACTGGAATAGAGTTCCTGAGACCTGGACTTAGAAAGACCTGAGTTCAGAGCTTTGTGGCAAGTCACCTTAGCCTGTTTACTTCAGTTTCCTCATCAGTAAAATGAGCAGGAGAAAGAAATGTCAAACCACTCCAGTATTTTTCCCAAGAAAAACCCAAAACGACTGATCAACAACAAGAAGTTGGAATTTAAGCTGGGACTTAAAGGAAGCCAGGGGTAGAAATAAAGTGGGAAAGCATTCAGGCATGGGGGACAGAGAAGATGCCCAGAGTCAGGAGTGTTTGACTCAAGGACCAGCAAAACAGCCGATATATCATAGAGTACCTGAAAGGGGGTGAAAGGGTAGCAGGTATTGTGTGTGTTCCAGGAAGAGGGGAAATGTGTGAGCTGGGGCAAAGGACAGCAGGGAACAGTCTGGCCAGGTCAGCTCATCCATGGTACGTGAGTGGAGTGTAGGGCAATGAGGCTGGGGAGATGGTTGGAAGCTGAGTGTGGAGGGACAATACTGCCAGACTGAGGATGAGGAGGTCAGGGGCAGTAGGCAATAAGGTGGTCAGGTATAGGAGAGGAAAGAATCCAAGAAGACTCCTAGGTTTTGAACCTGGGACAGAGAATAGCTGCCATGAACAGAAGGAGGGAAATTGCAAGAACAGGTAGGTTTATGGGGAAAGATGACAAGTTCACTTTGGAAGATGTTGATTTTGAAATGCTAGGCAGACATTCAGGAAGAGATGCTCATAGGCAGCTGCAGGTCCAGCTCAGGGGAATGTCGGAGCTCGAAGATATAGAGGGGGAGAGTGACTCTAGAGACAGCGTTCAAGAGAGTACTAAAGGATGGAGGGATTGGGGAGGGAGCCCCAGATGAGGCGGGGGAGAACAGTATAGGGAGGGCTCAGGACAGCATTTGAGGGACTAAGTAGGAGAAAATAGGTTCTTTCCTAGGATTAACAGTACAGGTTAAGAGAGGCTGGGCCACTGTCTTATGTACCAGTTGGGGGCTACTTTGGGGAACACTTGAAGGTTAACTCATCACATCTGCTTGGGCAAATTACTCTGTGGCCCTCAGATTTCTCCATCTGTAAAAGGAGGGAGGCTGGTCCAAATGGCTTTGATATTCCACATTTTAATGTCTCATCTAGCTCTGAGAGTTCCAGCTCACAATTCCCAAGCATCACAGATCCAAACCACCTCCATTCACCTGCTCTGGGGTCATGTGCCTCAGCCCCCTACATCAGATTCCCTGGGGGCATCTTCCCGTCACCAAAGGCCAAGGGGCTCTAACTCCGGGCCTCTGCCCCCCCTACTCTCCCTACAGTCCACAGTGCTGGAGACAGGGGCCGGTTTCCAAACTGTTACAGAGATGACTAGCAAGGGAAAAAAAAAAAAAAAAAAAAAGTAGATTTGAGTGGGAGGTGGGGACTCTCAGATCTCCCCGATCTGGGAAACAGTTTCAGGAATAGTTCTCGTTCCTCTTACGGCTTATAGTTGTAAAAGTACTTCCCCAGCGGCAGACCAGCTCAAGAAGTGGTCCAGGTAGCCCTCTGAGGAGAAAACTGACGTTCCTAGAGGGAAAGTGACCGGACCAAGATCACTTGGAGAGCCAGTGCTGAACCTGGCCAGGCCATCGGAGCTCTGCGGCAACTGACCATCCTCGCCCCCTCCTCAGTCACCCCGGCAAAAGCGCGAGGCTTTCCACCCCGTGTTGTAGGTCTCAAAACGAAGCCAGGTTAACTTCTCCGGTCTGAGAAAGACGGGAGAGCGGGGGCCTTGGGGAGCAGAAGAAAACGGTGCCGGGGAACCCCAGGCGCGCGCTTACCTTACTCAGCAGGGGCGCCGTTTGTCTCCCCGAAACCCTGAGTTCATCTTGCCCCGACGTTATTAGGGCTCCGGGACGTCTGTCCTCCCTCTAGCCCTCCCTTTCTCCCTTCGGGGAACGCTCCGAGCATCCCTTCCTTTGTAGACTCAGGCTTTAGAGGGACCACCGGGCGGGCTACAAGAAAACCGGGACCCTGGAGAGGAACAGTCAGTAATCCCGATTTGGGACAACTTCTGCTTTAAATTACGTCCCTAGTAGCTCAGCCACATCCCCCTCCCTCCCTTTTCCCCTCCCCCGCCCAGAGAGCGCGCTGGGTCCTAGAGGGGGAGGCGTTCGGGGAAATGCGCGTGACTCTGTTTCTCGGGGGGACAGCCAGAACTTGAATCATCTTTTTCTCCTAGGGTGTGAGTTGGTGCAGGCCTCGGGGGGAGGGGGGAAGAGAAGGGGGGCGGTGGCGGAGGCCCGGAAGGCTAGGAGATATTAAGAAGAGCGATATAAATATCGATAGAGAAAGCCTGGTTTGGAGTAAGAAGTAAAGGGTCTGGGATCTATCTCGCCCTGGTTCTGTCTGGTAAGTACCGCCGTGAACAAAGCACATTTTGTCAGCCTCAGTTTCCTTCTCCATACGAGGAAGGGTTGGGATGATCGTTAAGGTCTCTTCCAGGACTGACATTCTGGGATTCTGGGATTCTCACTGTGTTTACGTCGCTGGGAAAGCCACTTCCAGTAATGTCTGATCTCTTGCTGGTACTTCCACAAAATTCTCCATTTCCTGACTCTGTGTTTTCACACTGGGGTGCCCCTGACCTCCCTGACTTCTTTTAAGTTTCCGCTAAAAGCTTTCCTTCCAGCAAGAAAACTTTTCGTGGTCCTCCTTAATGTCCATGCCTTCCTCTGCTTTCCAAATTACTCTACGTAACTAGGCAAATAGATGGACGGATTTTCTGGAATTTTTTGGAAGGATACGGGAGTGGTTTGCCATTCCTTCTCCAGCTCATTTTACAGATGAGATAACTGAGGCAAACAGAGTTAAGTGACTTACCTAGGGTCATATTGCTTCTGAGTATCTGAGACCGAATTCGAACTCAAGTAGAGGAGTGAAGTTACAGTTAAGTATCCACTTTACACCGTTTCTAGCACATAATTGACATTTAATATATGTTTGTTGATTGACTTTCTCTTTCTGAACCTTAGTTTTTTCATCTGCACAATTAAAGTCCTACCCAGCTCAGATATTCTGTTCCTGTGGCAGAGAACAGAAAGGAATCCTTCACACTCAGAGGATTGGATGTTTGCAAGAGCAGTTTGGGGAGTTTGGAAACTCCCAAGCATAGAATAAGAGGAGAAACACTAAGGGCAACTTCAAATGTGCTGTTTCAGATAGGTAGATAATGGAAGGAAGGAAGGAAAGAAGGAAGAAAGGAAGGAAGATTAGATAAAAAGATAGATACGTGGATGCATAAATAGGTAGACAAAAAGATAGATGAATGAGTGGATAGAAAGAAAGGAAGGAAAATAGAAAGATAGACCAACAGATATAGATGGATATAGATAGGAAGATGGATGGATGGATGGATGGATAGAAAGTAGATATAGATAGAAAGATGGATAGATAGATGGATAGATCTCAAACCTTTTGAGGATTGTGTTTTTCTGAGATGGAAATGTCAGAAGTGGAAGGAAGCTTAGAGAGCTTGTGGGTTCCAGCTACTCATTTTACATCTAGGGAAAGTGAATGAAGCCCAGAATGAGGAAGTAACTGTCTCAAATTACTGAGCCAGGATTCAGAGTTGGTTCTTTTGACACAAAGTCTAGTACCCTTCATACTACAGACCTAGAAATTGAGAAATAGAACATAAAATGCCAGGCAATTTACTCTAAAAGCAATTATAGAAGCCAATACTGAAAGGTTTCCAGAGCAGGGAGACATTACTGTAGGCTGGCCTAGTCAGGGAACGCTTCCTGGAAGAGGCTGCCAAGGAAAGGCAGAGCTGGCAGGAACCCCAAAACGCCATCCTCCAATTCAGTCTTTTTATTTAATTGACAAAGCAATTGAGGTCCATGGAAGTTTAATGACTTGCCTAGGTGCACATGGAAAGCAAATAGCAGCTTTTCTCTGACTCTAAACCAGGTTTGCCTCCTGGCAAACAAAATAGTTTACCTAACTATCTCACACTTTAATGTCTTATAAGGTCCTCGGACACAGCTCTCAATCATAGAATAGTAAGATTTCAAAGCTGAAAGGGATTTTTGAAGTCATTTGATCCAGTTCCCTTACAATGCAGGAATCTCCTCTCCACCTCTCCAACATGCCCAACAAGGATCTAGTCTCTACTTGAATATCTCCTGTTAACAAAAAACTTATTAAAATGGGAAATTAGCTGGATTTAAGATCTGATGATCTGACTTCAAATCTTGACTGATACTGAGGCCATATACAAGTTGCTTTCTTTTTCAGAACTTTTTTCTCCTCATCTGTATAACCGGGGTGGGGGTGGAGGGAAAAATAATTCTCTATTTCCCAGAATTATTGCAAATGTTAAAGATTTATATATATATATACATATTTATGCACGCATGTATTAGATTATACAGGGCATTATCTCTGAGATAGCCCCTGACACTGTACATCAGATCTAATTGACAAGTTTTTTTTTTCCTTTTGAATTAAGATGGCTCTCCTAAGGGGGCAGCTAGATGGCACAGTGGATAAAGCACCAGCCTTGAATTCAGGAGGACCGGAGTTCAAATCTGGTCTCAGACACTTAACACTTCCTAGCTGTGTGACCCTGGGCAAGTCACTTAACCCCAGCCTCAGAAAAAGAAAAAGATGGGTCCCTGGCAATTTCTCAATTATTTTCTAGAGCTAATAGTTATATGTATTGGCTGATATTTAGACTGGAAGATATCCTTTAGGGACCGGCTATTAATTCACTTTTAAAAGGTCTCTGGGGCTTACCAGTAGCAAGAAGCTAACCCATTCTAGACCTTTAATGTCTATAAGGTCCTTGAATCCTGTTATACCTAATAAGAATTTCTGAGGTCCAGGCAGCGCTCCCATTTCAGAGCTGAGGGTCTCTATTCTAGTCTATCCATCTAAACAGAAACATCAGACTTCAAGAAATAATGTTTTCTATCCCCTTGCCTTTGCACAAGGTCTCACTTAAACTGTTTTAATCAGGTACAGAAGTGTGTACTTTCATGAATCTGAGATCTCATTGACATAAGTAAACCTCCCGGCCCTACAACAATATACCCTCCTCGCCTTCTTCATCCCATATGTTTTTGTCCAAGTCTTCTTGGAAATGGAATGGGTCAGTTCAAAACATGGAGGGGTAGGGTCCAGCCTTCATCTACATTTCTTGGTATCTAATAGATACCAATGGGGCCTGGAAACTTCATTACCTGATACAAACAATATTCTAAAGTGTCCTTGATTCCATCTAGTGACATAGACCATTCCCCTGACACCCCACTCCAAACTCCACCTTAGCCAAAGGTCTTCCTTCCTGAGTTGCCATAGTGAGACAATTCATGCCTTAGTTAACACCTATTTGCTGATAGGGCTCCCAAGCCCTCCACTGTGCTGCTCCTCAGCAATAAACCCAAAGCCTTTGCTAGCTTCCCTCTTGGAGTCTTTCCAGATGAGCAAGACCTAAAAGCCCTCAAGAATCCCTGCTACCCCTTACAATCTCACCAACTGATCCTAAAGCCTTAGTTTCCAGACCTGAAGAAATGGGTAGCTCAATGATTGTTAAGAAGTTGATTGTTCTCTTCTTCCTCTTAACATTAAGCTTCTTTGGTCAATTCTACTGCTGGATTTATCTATAATAGTTAAGAGATTTTTCTTGATACCAAGTTTAGATTTGCCTCTTTATAAGGTTTAATTATAACCCCTACATCTACTCTCTGGATCAAACTAAACAAATCTATATGTCATTCTATGTCACATTTCTTCAAGAGCTTGAAGATAGCTATTCCATCCCTTCTAAATCCTCTCTGGGTTAAATATCCTCAGTTTCTTCAAGGTTCTTCAGAATTTTAATATAACCTAAATTCCTTGTTTTATACTTTTCTATTTATTTTCTTTTGTGACCCAGAACTCTGCTATGATCCTCCCCTGGGGGGTATTAACAAAACAACCCTGAGAGTTAGGTGTTATTATTAGAAACCCATTTTACAGATGAAGAAACTGAGGCAGATAGAGATTAAGTGACTTGCCTAGGGATTGTGTGGGATTGAATTTGAACTCAGATCCCCATGATTTCAGGGCTAGTTCTCTATCCGCTGCGCCACCTAGCTGTCCCAGAATACTCTTTTCTTATGTACGGATTAGGTCACTTATTTGCTCAAAATTCTTTAGTAGCTTCCCATGCCTAATCAGAAGTTCAGTTTTCTCTAATGTTCAAAGTCTTCAACACTGTACCAGCACTTTGCCCTTTCAGCCTTATTTCTTATGATTGTTTTCTGTGGGACATAGCATTTTGTTTTTCATTTCCTTAATATAGTTAATTATCAAGTATTCTTACTCATTAGAGTTATGTGGGTCAGGTCTTATACCAGGTCTCTCCCAGAGTATAAGGCCCCTGAGGGCAGTGCTTATCTAAGCACTGTGCTTTACATGGAACAGGCAAATGTTGCTATAACAGGACCAGACAGACCCCTTTTTCAGGGGCAGAGAAATATTCTATTCTTTTATTTATTCCCAAGCAACTTTATGTGAGCCTCTTATTTTAGGGTGTACACACACATACTTTTGCAAAGTTATTTTATTTTCATTTATCTATTTATTCACTCATTTATTTATTTATCCATTTATTATTAGTCCATTTTATCCTCACAGCAACCTTGAGAGATAGATGTTCCCTCCTTGCTTTCCACAGTAACGAAACTTGCTAAAATATTATGTAAATGTTGTCAATAATAAAATTAAAAAGGCTATTCAAAAGTGAATAATCCTTGTGGTAGTTGAAAGGAAAGCGCTTTGCAAAAGGTAAAGTGGTCTTGCTTGTTCGTCTTTGAGCATTCAAAGTTGCAGGCTGGCTTCCTTTTGCGCCAAGGTCAGCACCTCCTCATTTTCTGCTTAACCTTTCTCTGAACATTTCCTGTGTGGGGGACGTGCCTGCCACCCTCAGACCTTCCAGACTCCAGAGCTCCCCGCTCCAGGGCAGGTCAGAGGATCACACGTTTAGAGCTGGCAGGGGTTTCAAGGGTCATTGAGAAGACCCTCTCATTTTACAATCCAGTATTCTTCAGGGGATGTATGACTTGTCTCCCTAATAATGTTGACCAGAAAGCTGCAAATAGAGAGGAGGGAAGGTGAGCTGAAAGGAGTACTCTCTGATTTGGGAATAAAAAAATCTGGGTCTGAATCCTAGACCCACCACTTACAGAGTGACAGTTGCACAAGTCACCTATCTTCCTGATCAGCATCCTTCTTATCAGCTGACCACACCACCCTCATTTTCATTTCATTGCCCTAGGTGCTCAGAAAATACTTGTTGAGTGAGTGATGGAATTTAAACCTGTCTCTTCTCAACCCTCTGTCACTGACTTGCTGGGTGGCTTTAGCCAAGTTACTGCCCCAATCTGAACCTGTTTCCCTTTCTGTAAAACAAAGCTGGACTACAAGACCTCTAAGGGTCCTTTCCAGCCCAAAGAGCCCACGCTGCTCTTTCCAGCTTGACAACGTTCCATTCTTTTATAGGGCACTTTCTCTGAATCTTCTCCCCGATTCAGGGATTCAGAGGGATTCAGATCTGGAAAGGACCTACTGCAAAATGTCAGAGCTTCCTCGCCTTCAAATTTCATCAATATGTGTTGAATTGAATGGAACTAAATAGAACTAAAGCTAGAACAATGAATGCTAGGGTTAGTGGGATCCTTTAAAAACAGACACAAAGCACCAAGTCCAAACCTCCTCATTCCCTAAATAGGAAACTGAGGTCTGAGAAGGGAAGTGAGTTGTCCATGGTCAAACAGTGAGCTGGTCAAATCAGTCACCCAACATTTAGTAAATGCCTTCTAGGGACCTGGTGATCCGCTGGGAATACAAAGAGTACAAAAACAAAACCAAAAACAGCCAAAACCCACTGGTCCTTTCCTGAACATGCTCACAATCTAGGCAAGAAATGACAATAATTCTAGTCCCACTATTCCCTGCTGATGCCCTTCCCAGGAAATGAAAGTGAGCAGAGCTGGTGCCAAGAAGGCAGAGCACACAGAAAGGAGGCAGGAGGGAGAAAGATAGTGTGGTAGAGGTGGAAGAGCCCTAAGGCTCTGAGTTCAAACCCCTGCTCTCCAACTTACTTCCTCTGTGACCAATCAGGCAAATTATTTGATTTCTCTGGGCCTCGGTTTCCCCAACTGTTAAATGAGGGGATCAGGCTAAATGACCTCTCATTCTCTTCCAGCTCTAGATCCAAGATCCTTTGACCCGGAGATCCAATACACTCAGGCAAGCCACTTGCCCTTCCTGGGCCTCAGTTTACACATCTGCTGAGCATGGGGTGTGGAAAAGACTTTTTCCTCCTATGTGAAATGAAGGGCTTGGACTACATGAAGTTCCCTGCAGTCCTAAGTCTTCTAACCCCATCCCCTGCCCCCCTCCTCGGCTTGTGGTTAGGGTCTGAGAAGTAAAGGAGGAGAGAGTTCTTTTGAAATGTGAGCTCCCACTCCTCTTCATCTCAAGCTCTCTCAGCATGTCCAAGTGGGGTAATCCCCTTCCCCACCCCCTTCCCTGCTCTTCAGGGGGCCTGTCAGTCAAGCCAGGTCTGGAATCCCCGATTGCCCAGAGTTGACATGCAAAGTTCTTCCCCGGGCAGGCCCTGTCCTCATGGGCGAGCAATGCTGTGGTTAGCTGGGGCGTCAGGGTTTTGTATCACTCATCACACCCAAGGGGCTCCCCTAACAGAATGAAACTGAGCGAGCAACCAGGCGTGCTCAGTCAGCCTCACAGCTGCTCCAAACTCATGGCTACAGCAAGCCCAAGGTCCATTCCCTCAATATTATGATTATGCTGTTGTGGAAATCCCGAGAGAGTGCAAATCAGAGTAAATCAGTTGCAAATAACCAGACTCTTTGTGATCTTGGTCAAATCACTTTCCTGCTTTGAGATTTCCTTTCCTCTTCTCTCCTGTGATTCAAACCAGGAGGGGGTGAGCGCTGAGATATTTTTTGCAGCTTTTCCAGATTTAAATACTGTGGGACTTTTACTTTGACCTCTACATTCACACCCCATGCTGAGCCCAAAGGAAAGTCTTTATTGCTATCTGGGAAGACCCTGGGTCCCAAGATGCACTCACCCTTGAGAGACTGTCTTGTTCACTCTTATTTTCTCCCTGACGGAATCCCTTCAGGCATATAAGAACATGGTGGTTAGGGGACTGGGGAGAGCTGGGTTCAGATACTCATACTTGGAGTTTATATGTCCCTCCCTACTGGACATACGTATCCCTTAGAAGGTAAATCACCTAATCTTATAATTTATAAGATTTAGAGCTGGAAAGAACCTTGAAGAAAGATCATCTTGACTTGGAGCCTCAGAGAACTAGATATGTTATCTCATTGGTGTAGTTCGTTAGCACTCTGACAAAAGCAGTGTTATCATGGGAAAGATACACGGTTGAGAGCTTGTAAAATGGGGATAACACCTGACTCTTCAAGGCTCGGCTGAAATCATTCTGCAGGAGGCTGCATCTTTAAGTGCCTTCCTCTCTGAGATTATCTTCCACCTGCTCTGTCCGTATTTTATTGGAACTGGATACATGTTGTCTACCACTATTAGAACGTGAATTCTGTGAGGCTGGGAATGTTTTTTCCCTTTCTTTATATGCCCAGCCTGGCACAACATGAGCACTTAATAAATTTTTATTGACTAACTGATTATCTCTTAGAACTGAAGTGATGTGTGTGAAGTACTTTGAAAACCTTTAAATGCCTTGTCACAACCACCATCATGTGTAGGTATTATGTGACAGAACTCAAATCAGCTCCCAAGAGTGGATTGTTAAATTTTCAGTGGGAACATTTATGGCTTGGAAATTGACTTGTGCTACAAATCAGGGCTTGATTTATTATTGTGTTGATTGTCTAAACTTAAGAAAATGATGGGAAGATTAATAATGTAAATTTAGCTTAAAAGTGTGTTGTACATAATTTTTTTGGAAAATCAATTGTTAAACATTTACAAGCATACCTCCATATTATGGATGGTATCCCTGGGTTCAAGCCTTACTTCTGACACTTATACTGTGGTTTTGTAAAAAGGAAGAACTTTAGCTGTGATGTCCTTTCCAGATAAAAGCTTTGATATTTGATTTCCATTGTCATATTGCTCCATCTAGTCCCCTCTCCTCATTTTATAGATGAGGAAATTCTGGCTTAGGGATTGCAGCTATTTTCCCCAAGTTCACCTGGGAAGGAAGAGGCAAATTTCAAATCTTATTTTTTTCCCATTATGTCTCAAACTGGAATCATCTTAGAGAGAAGAATCTCCTCTACAGAGGAAGGGGTTTAAAAAGGAGGGGAAGAAGAATAAGCATTTATGTAGCAATTACTATGTACTAGGTACTGTGCTAAATGTTTTATGAACATTATCTCATTTGATCTTCAAAACAACCCTTGGAGGTATTTTAACCATTGAAGAAACTGAGGCAAGTAAAGGTGAAGTGATTTGCCCAGACTTAAACAGCTAGTAAATCTCTGATTTGAGATTTGAACTTAGGTTTTTTTTTGTTGTTATTCAGTTGTTTCAGTTATGTCTGACTCTTGATAACCCTAGTTGGGGATTTCTTGGAGGGGGTTGCCATTTCCTTTTTGACCTTATTTTAGAGATGAGAAAACTGAGGCAAAAAGGGTCAAGTGACTTGCACAGAGTCACACATCTAGTGTGTGTCTGATGCTAGGTTTGAATCCAGGTTTTCCTGTCTCCAGTCTTGTACCACCTAGCTATCTCTACTGACACAAAGTAGACAATAAAAACTTGTTGATTGTCTTGTAAGTTATATTATACAAGTTTCCAGGTCTCCTGTTTTTTATTGAGTTCCTCTCCAGAGTCCTTGTAAGAGATGATATTAATAGCTGACATATTTATGGTGCTTTATAAAAAATATCTTCATATTTCTATAATGGGTAGAAAATGGGTCTGGAGGCCACGAATACCTGAGTTGACATTCTATTGCTGTGTGACCCTAGGCAAGTTAATTGACCTCCTTGACCCTCTCAGAGGGCAATTCTTTGGGTAATTCTTTAAGATTAATTTGCAAAGAAAGTGCCAGCTTGTATGACTAGAGGAAGCTTCTCCTTAACCAATGAAATCACAGTTTAGTCCCTATCCCCTCAAGGCTTACAGCACTTTATAGATATTACCTAATTTTCATAACAGACCCATCCAGTAGTTGCTATTATGACTCCATTTTACAGAGGAAAAGACTGAACCTAAAGGAGATTAAGGAGATTCAAAATTGTGAAGCAGTATATATACCCCAACCCTTGGATTCCAAATCCCCTAGACACTCTAACTGTCTCCTACCATCAAAAATACCTTCCCAGATTGATTCCCTGGGACTGGAGTTGCTATTTGTCCTCTCATAATACTCATAGGACCTTTCTCATGCAAATATTAAGTTCTACTTTCAAATATCCTATGTGTCAATAGTCAATAAATGTTTTTATTTAATTTGTACTCATATTTTTGCCAAGAAAATCCCAAATGGGGTCACAGAGAATTGGGCATGATTGAAGCAAATCAATTATGTGCCAGGAGTGATATAAAGAAAGCCAGAACATGGTCCCTGCTCCCAAGGAACTTATGATCTAACCCAACCAGACTGTAAACTCCCTGAGAACAGGACTACCTCAGTCACCTCCATGTCTGTCTATAGTTCTGCACATAGAAGGTAAGAAGCACTAGCCATTGGAGAAGGAATGAATTGGGCTTTAAAAGATAGGGAAGACTTGGGGTGAAGCTAGGCTGGGAAGGAGTTTAGGAGGTGAGGGAATCTGCCAAGAGCATGGACCCATGACCAAGGGCAAGCTTGAGGGGAAGAATGAGGGTCCTTAGTTTTGTCTTTATACCCCATAGAGGGGGCTTTTCATAGGTCATCACATATTTACGGCTGGGAGAGACCTTGCAGGCCATCCCTTCCTCTCATTTTACTGATGAGGCTAAAGAAGATTGGATGACTTGCCCTGATTCATTCAGCTAGTGAGTATTCCAAGCAGGATTCCAAGTCTGATCCAGGCTCTAACTATTAATCCAGGGTTTACCTGACTTCCAGTCTAGGCTCTAACCACTGTACCATCTAGTTGCCTCTTAAATGTTCATTATTTGATTAATACTACATTTCACAAAGCTCTTTTGTCACAATAGCCTCATGATGGAAGCAGGGAAAGAGATCGTTCTCCCCATTTTAAAGATAAAAACTTGAGGTTCAGAGAGTTATTGTCTTGTCTTTGAGCTCACTGAGAATCACTGTTAGAGCTAGGATTGAAGGTATAGACTTTGGTTAAAAGTCTGGTGTTCTTTCACTTTGCCATTCATTTATGCTAGGAGGGAGAGAGGGAAACAAGAAAGGAAGGAAGGAAGGGATAGAAGAAGGAAGGGAGGGAGAGAGGAAGGGAGGAAAAAAATGAATGAAAAAACAAAGGAATGAATCCAAGAAGAAAGGAAGGAAGGAAGGGAGAGAAAAAGGAAGGAAGAGAAGAAGGAAAAAAGGAAGAAACAGAAGAAGACAGGGAGGGAAAGAGGAAGGAAGAAAGGGAGGAAGAAATGAAGGGAAGGAGAGAGGGAGGAAGAGAAGAAGGAATGAAAAACAAAGGAATGAATGCAAGAAGGAAGGAAGAACGAATGAAGGAAGAAGAAAAGAAGGGAGGAAATAAACATTAATTAAGCATCTACTATGTGTCAGGCACTATGCTAATTGCTTTACAAATTTTAACTTATTTAAACTTCGGGACTCCTCTGGGAGGATAGTATTGGCTCCATTTCATGATTAAGGTCTAGTGTCTGAGACCTGATTTTAAATTAAGTTCTTCCTGATTCCAGACCCAGGACTCTACCCATTGAGCAAATTATTTGCTCTTTCTTGTGCTCGGTCTCTTTCTCCAAATGAGGGAATCAAAGCAGATTGTTTCCCAGATCTGTTTCCTGGACCTTCACTCTCAAAAATCTGAATGGCCATCATCCAGGATTCTAGAGAGGATATTCTGGTACTGGTTGAGAAATAGAGGTAGCTCTATGCTCTGGAATCACAGGATTTAGGCATGAAATAAATATGTGTGGGTTGAATGAGTACAATTCACTCCATCTTCACAGAATGTAGAGTTTTGAGGAAAAAGACATAGTCCTTGGGAGAAAGAATACAGTACAATGGCTCACATTTAATGCTTTCAGACCGTATAGGGTTTCTCAATGATAGTCTAATAGTTCTTAAATGATGCTGTAAGCAGTAAATAATTCTCAATTATGTTACAAATATATTTTATAGAATTTTATTATATAGAATATATTTTCTATATATTAAGTGATAGAATATATTAATATTTTATTATATGATATATAAATCATATAATTTTAATAGTTTGTATAATTTTATATTTTTAACAATAGGGAAATATAATTTTATAAATTGCAAATTTATAATTTTAATAATTGGGTCATATAAATTTTAATTTGGAGCTTTGGGGGCCAAAAGTTACCATTGGATTTATTGCAAGCACTTAATAAATCTAAAAGAATATTATGCATAATATATTAAGTTACCCTGGAAATTCACAAAACATTTCTTTTTGTGAACCTTTTTAAAAGAGGTTCGAGAGACAAAAATCATCGGGGACCATTGGCATATTGGAAAGGAATTTTATGAGAAGGGGAACTAGGAAATCTGGATTTCAGTCCTGGATCTGACATTCATTTATGAGACTGACAATGGGCAAGTGACTTCATCATATCAATATATTTAAGGAGGAAAGGAACCTTAGCAATTAATCTCTTCCAATTCCTTCCTTTTATGGACAGAGAAATTGAGTCCTAGAGGCAGAAATGATTTGTTCAGTGTAGGCCATATAATGGATAATGAAGTCAAACTGGGATTCTGTAAGCTTGGCTTTCTGACTCCAAATTCAGCAAACTCAAAACATTTCTAGGCTATAACTCCTTCCTTCCTTCCTTCCTTCCTTCCTTCCTTCCTTCCTTCCTTCCTTCCTTCCTTCCTTCCTTCCTTCCTTCCTTCCTTCCTTCCTTCCTTCCTTCCTTCCTTCCTTCCTTCCTTCCTTCCTTCCTTCCTTCTTTCCTTCCTTCCTTCCTCCCTTCCTTCCTTCCTTCCTTCTTTCCCTCTCTCCCTCTCCCTCCCTCTTCCTTCCCTCTCTCTTCCTTCCTTCCTCTCTCTTTCTTCCTTCCTCCCTTTTTCTCTCTCTTTCTTTCTTTCTCTCTCTTTCTTCCTTCCTTCTTCTCTCTCTCTCTCCCTCTCTCCTCCCCCTTCCTTCCTTCCTTCCTTCCTTCCTTCCTTCCTTCCTTCCTTCCTTCCTTCCTTCCTTCCTTTCTTTCTTTCTTTCTTTCTTTCTTTCTCTTTCTTTCTTTCTTTCTTTCTTTCTTTCTTTCTTTCTTTCTTTCTTTCTTTCTTTCTTTCTTTCTTTCTTTCTTTCTTTCTTTCTTTCTTTCTTTCTTTCTTTCTTTCTTTCTTTCTTTCTTTCATCTTCTCCTCACAGTAAGTAGAGAAAGGAGAATTACCCAGTCAGTATTCACACCTCTGAATATGAGACTTTAGGGATGGAGGCTCCAGGGAATATTATAGACTTGGCTCCTTTTCAACCCTGTGAAAATTCAGGAATTCCCAGGTAATCCCCAAGGCTGAAAGAGATTTCCCAGAGCTTCAGGGGCAGTAGATCCACCTCCGCTTTCTTGTACTCTTTAGGAGGATGTTGAAATTTGAGGCACACAGGGACCCATGAATTATGCAGGGAATTAGGTTGGGCTAGAGTCACATAAGCGTCTTTGCTCATACAGATTTACGCTTGCTTGGTCTATCCTCCATTTGCCATGGGAATGACATAGGACAGGAGCAGGGAGTGTATGAGCACACATAATCCCAATTAGAAAGTCATGTAAAAGTCCTGTGCATCTAACTCTGCTATGGGGTGTGTGTGTGTGTGTGTGTGTGTGTGTGTGTGTGTGTGTGTGTGTGTGTGTCTTTTTTTCAAACATGGTGTTTTCTTTATTCTGTCTTGCCTCAGTGACCAAGAAAAATGAACATTTGACTAGGGATAGTCCATGCTTTTATATAGAGATATGACTGCAAACCACAAACTCTGTGATCCAGGCATACTAGTTTACTTGCCGTTCCACACATATAATGCCTCATTTCCTACCTCATGTCTTTACCCTGGCTATCCTCATGTCAGGACTGCATTGCCTCCTCCCCGTTGGTTCTTGGAATTCCTGCCTTTTTTTAAAAGACTGAGCTCTCAGTTCTTAGCTGCTACTGAGACCCAATGAGGAGGGAGAGAAAGGAAGAACAAGGTGTGTGTGTGTGTGTGTGTGTGTGATGGGGAGGGGGGTTGCTCATCTCCTATCAGAGGAGAAGTGTCAGCAGACAAATCATATCCAGGTGCTCACTCACCTCACCTGGGACCACTTTTGCAGCCAGGTGAGCATCTATCAACATGATTCTAATCCCCAGTGAGTGACACGCTCCGAAACACAATGCACACAATGCACAGAGATAGACTACATTGTACATACAATGCACATAACTGCAATACACATCACACATGCACATGACACATTTCTTTCTCTATGATTTTTCAGTCATGCCCAAATGCATGCACAAATGCCAGTGAAATAGCAATAAGGTTTTGTGTGCATGTACATGCATGTTTACAAACCACACACATACAACGCATGCATGTAGAAAGCTGATATTTAGCGACCTCACAAACGAGAGTCTAGACCTCATCTCACAGATGAAGAACCTGAGTCACAGATAACGTGATTTACCTAAGAAAATCATCACAGTAATAAGGACAGCTAACATTAAAATAGCACTTTCAAGTTTGCTAAGTACTTTAAGTCCTTACAAGAACCCTAGGAGTTTGTTGCTCTGGCCATCCCCGTAATTTACCGATAAGGAAACCGAAGCTGAGAATAGTTAAATGGCTTGCCGGGGATCTCATGCCATTAAGCAGGATTTCTGACCTCCAGTCCCAGTCTCTATCCACTGAGCCACCCACGGCAAGGTCATCATCTACAGCGGCAGACCTCGCGCGTGGAATGAGGGCCCCGGGCCCGGGACTAGTCTTTGGTACCCTGCTGCGAGACAGGCTCCTATCAGCGCTCTGAGAATCTTTGCATATGGGATCTTGTGCACACCACATACATGTGGCCTGCAAACACACGCGTAAGACTGTCCAGGTGCAGCGACATGCACACGCATGCAAGGCACGTGTACAGGCTAATCAATACACATGTGCACTACACATGCATAGATAAAGCATGTACAAGTCATCCGAGGAATGTGTGTACGCAACGTTATACTCCGACCAATACAGGCAGGCATGTAGCAGTCTGCACGCCAATCAGCACAACACAGACACGAGGCACGTGAAGTGCACGACCTTATATGAAGCGATGGATCTGGAGTCGAAGGTCCTGGTTCAGATCCGAACTCTCTCTCATTCCCTTTGGGCCTTTTGGACGAGCTAGCTGCTCTCTCCCTCCCGCACCCAAACCCTTAGTTCTCTGTAAAACAAGGGGCTTTGGGACCACCTTCCTGCCGGGTCCGACATTACGATGTGTCCCACACGTACACAGTGCGTGCACCCACACGCGGCACCCACGCGCTCTCCCGCGTACACCCGCGTACACACACCGCGCACCTCACGTCCTCCGACAGGCGAGTCTAACGGGAAGCCTGCGGAGATCGCCTTCTCTGATCTGCTCGTTAAGGAAAGCAGCCCTCCCCCCCATGCCAGGTGACT